>NW_015151110.1:332472-355898 GCF_000732505.1 Cyprinodon variegatus
CGAGACTTCTGAGCCTGTGGGTGCGGGTCGGTGCTCCTGCAATTGCAAGTGCAGTATTTCCCCCACAGACCACCAGGGCGGCAAAGAAAACCTTTGTTCAACCTGAAATGACTCATTTAGTCATCCATAACGTTATGGAACACATTAATTAACTGAAAAATGTTGCATAGTGTGCCTTTAATGTTGAAAAGCATCTGTACTCTGAACTTCATCTCTTCATGTACTCATTTTACTTATTACTTATTTTATTCTGTCTTATTATATTATATTTTGCTATATTTTACTTCTGTGAACGGTTGTACTGCTAGAAAAGATTTTACCGCAAGGGATTAAAGTAATTTTGTGTTAATTCTCTTAACACAAAAAAGTGACACAAAAGCTTGATGTTAATACACTAAAAACCCTGCCTGGTTTAAATGTTTTTGCATTTGATAAACAGGAAATCAATTTCATGCTTTTTAGTATTTGACAAACTGAAAAAATCAAACAAAAATTTATTAATTCTGATCGGTCTAATTTGTGTATATCTAGAATAGAACAGAATTCAACTTTTTGGTTATTACACTATCACAAGAATAAAGCAACGAAATTTAGTATCTTTAATGTAAAACAATGTAATATGTTGGATGGCATTAAGCAGAACATCAGAACCAGAATTCAGATTTAAGAAAGTTTCTAGTTTTAGAACCATCTGGCTGATCCAGTCATTAAATTACACACTCTTCAAGTCAATTACTTTAAATATCAGGAAAGGCTAGAAATAATCTGGGTTTTTTTCTGTGTGTATTTTTTTTTATTAGATTCTACAGCAAACTGTTAACACTAGAAGTCCCGGAGAATTCCAGTTTTCCTGTAAGCCCCCCTTCCCTCTTCAAGTTTGTGTATTCACTCTACTTTGCTAATTGTCCCTATTGTAATGCAAATAACCTGTGATATGACCAGCCCTTCTACATGAGACTGGATAAAGGCTGAAACAAACTGGCATCAGAATAAGAACATGCTCCAAACACTTTTCATTACCTGCCCCTGCAACTTCAGACCTTTTTGCAGGAATATATTGATAAGTCATATCTAAATCTTTTATTTAGGCAAACCTATCGAACAACCAAATATCATACGGGTCCTAGTTCCTGAGCTGAGAACAGGTCATAACCATGCTTTTCCAACAAGGCAAGGCAGAGCCTATTTATATTGTCCATTCACCAACAGACTCATTTATATTGCAAAGCTCACTATGTGAAAGTAAGAACAACTTAGAGAATAATTGTATTTTGTCTTGTCTCTCCTTTTCATGTCATTCAACATTTTAGCTTAGAGAATGACAAACAGTATGATTTCAGTATTGGAGTATTGGAGGAACATTTATTTCACCCAAGGAAGAGCACTACATATGAAGCTACAACTGTCCCATTTAGTCCCACTCTTGGGGGACTGGAGGCTGATGAAAAATCTTTGGGATTTCTAGTGTTAATTGTCATTATTTGTTCAACACAATGAAAAAGCTAAAATAGTAATTTTCTTTATGACTATCATTTCCCACATTCATGTGGGTGTGGGAGCTTTGGGCCATTATCGGTTGGTTCTAATTCCCCAGATTAGTTTATGATCAACTCGATGACTCCATGGCTCCCCAGCTCCTGGCACATATGTAAATAATAAATATTATTTTCCCTATCAAAGCCTTTTATACTTGTGCCACATTAGAATCAAACCCACAAATAATTCTCTTACCACTGAGCTCAATTTGCCCTGTATTAAGAGTCCAAATAATGGAGCTTCCACCATTGTGAATGCACAGTTGTTATGGAGGTATCCTTTGTTTCTGTCTAAGTTAGCATTCCAGAAATATCTACTTGAATCTCGTAGTAACTTGCCCAGAATGATTGGGTTACAATATAAATGTCTGTAAATAAGGCTGTGACATTTCTAACCTGTGTCCTACATGTAATGCCAGTATTGGCACATTGTTGCATCATGAATGGGCCTGCCCAGAAATTCTGACATTTTGGAAGAATAAAGTTGATCTGGTTGAATTAAGCTGCTGAAGAAGTCCTCTTTGAAAAAAAAATTCTGTATATTAGCCATTTATGTTAATCGCTCTTCACCAAGGCCACAAAACAGCACCCTAACCCTTTGATTGACTTGTGTATCCTTTTCAGGCTAAGAGATGAATCGCCATGAGAGGGAGAAGTACTGCAACTGCAGCGTGGCTACAGGAGATGGCTTCCTGCCTTATCTTAGATAAATTAACATGCATGAATAAAGGAAAGATCGGTTAGTTTAATAATTTCTTAAATGGTTGTTTAAAAATTTGTATTTCATGTCTCATATATGCAAAAAAAAAAATATATATATATAATAATAATATAAATATATATAGCAAAAAAGGCCTATAAGTATACTGGTTAATTCAAGTGCATCTTCATAGGCTGCATCCTGATGGTATATTCATTTTAGAAAAGGTTTTTCTCTTGGAAAGACCTTCAAATTAGCCCCATGCAAAGCTGTTATAAGTTCCGTTTTTATTTGTTGTTTTCTGAGCATTGGACGATGTGCACTTAGGCTGAAATGCCTGGAAAATTAATTCCTTTAAGTAGTAGAAGCCATCTAAATTTTGTCTCGCTTCAGAAAAACCTTTCTTATTGTACAACGATTAACTTTAAGAAAAGTGGTCTTATAACTTTTCTCAAAAACAATGTGAGAATTGCTTCTCTCAGTTGAATACTATTGTAGTTCCTTCTAGGCATTAAGTTGAAACAGTCCTCTAACAGACACAACCAAATCTCATGTTTTAATCGCTATTTCATATAATCACTGTGGTTCTCTTTTTATTACCATCACATAAAGCTGTTTAGTATTTTAGTTTTTGTGTAACCAGTAGTGACCGTGAAACCAGTATTAACTCAAAGCCTTAAAATTAAAAATGAAATTGTTTCGTTTTTACCAGGACTGGAATCTTAAACTCCATCCGTTAATCCACATTAATCCCTTGTATTTCAAGTTATGCCGTTTTACTTTACTTTATATTTCAATACCTTATTATGATAATGTCATTTTTGAGAAAACGACTGATCATTTTAAGAAAAACAGAAAACATCCACTGTTTGAATTAAAAAATAGTACGAATAATTCGAGTCCACCACGGTGGGATTTTGACTTACCTGTGAGTTGATGATGCGAATGGTGGTTTTGTTTCCCACATCTTTCTCATATCCCTCTGTAGGAGCAGTATTGAACCGCAAAACTGCATCATGAGTATCTGAAAGACAAACCAGGGCCCTAATTATCAACAGGCAGGGCAGCAATTGTGCTGATCTTCAAATATATAATATAATGCTATATTGATGAAAAAACATGTAGGGTCAGGCAAAGGGACAATCTTAGATTATTATTGATTAGAACATGCTGAGGACCTACCAAAGCAGGGATCCTGTGAAATCTAAAAGGCACAAATATAGCTTTGCACGTCTTTGGTCTTTACCCCATGTCTGCCAAAGGTCATCTAGAGCTGCAAATATTTTATAACTCATTAATAGAATTTTTTTTTCTTTGTTCTGTTGCCATTTAAAACATACAAGAGTTTATTTGCATATTTTTCATTTGAGAAAAACATACAAGTTCAACTTTTATAAAAATGAAGAATAGATTATTTTCCATAACATATTATTAAATGTAGGGATGAAAAAATTAACTGGATTAATCATGATTAATCGATTATTGAAATAATTGTGAACTAATTTATTAATCGATTAATCGTTAACTATATAGTTAATGAGTATAGAGACTGTAAAACATGCTTTTAGCTGACAGAGAAACCCGATTAGAGCATTAGTTATATCAAAATTGTAAAAAAAACAAAAAAACATTTTGCATTTAAGATAAAAATTAAAAAAATGTGTCTGTCAATATCCTCTATCCAGAACTCCTCAAATGGAAAAGTTTTAGTTTTACCTGGTTTAATTTAATTAGAAAATCTTATTTAAGGAGTCTTTGGCTATTAAATTATTATTTGATTAATCGAGAAAATTATTGAGATTAACCCATTTGCGAAATAATTGTTAGTATTAATATTGTTATAAAATAAAAAAGGGATATATTTGTACCATGACACCAACCCCTAGCAACAAGAATCCCTAGTTAGAAGAGGTGAAGTTCTGTCATTTCAGAAAAAACAATCTTCAAAGTCATTAAGCTAAATGGCATTTGACTCCTAACCCCAATGCCCCCCCAACAAAAACTTTAAATATGAACAGTTGTTCCTCTTATTTATTGATTCAGGCAAAGCCTGAAGCACATGCACCATAACTGTTGATCGATAGTCATACAAGGAGAACTACAGCACCCCCCGGTGGTTGGTTCAGGTTTCTGATGGTGATGAGTAATGAGTTTGCTTTCAAAAACATTATCATACCTCACGGCTGTGAACGATTCATGTAATGTCTTTTAATTTTATTGCTCTCTGTGAAATCTCCATCTGAACAGATGGCGCTTCATTTACATACATTTCAGCCTATTTGCTGATTGATTATGTTGCAGCAATCCTCGTCTTGTGCTGAACTGACACATGGATAAATGATCCTTCAGCTTATGACCAGACATTCCTTCATCGTTCATATAAACCTTCAGCAAACAGTTGAGTTTAGCCAGCTGCTCTGTAATGCTCAAAGCGTGTCTGCAGTGGTAGACTTGGAATGACCCCATCCCAAAACAGGCATTGCTCTGCATCTTTATCAAGGTACTTTTTCAGAAAGTAATAAAGTTAAATTGCTCTAAGTAAATAAGAGTTTCAACTGACATAAAGTTTTAGTCGAGGTATTGCTGAAAGCTGTTGCAATTTATAAATTGAAGAAGAATAAGTAAAAAGGATCTTAAACATCCACACAAGAAAAAACACAAAATAACAGTGTTGCTTTGTTTAATTAATGCAAAAGACTTCGAATTGACTTTTTATTGAATTGTACTATACAAATATATTTGCTTTGCCTTTGGAAAGGCTTAAAAAATTAATACATATTCTGGCTTAAAGGGCATCATTTGTTGCACCACATTTATCCTAACTTCAAAGTGCAGGTGAGGGAGAATCAAGAGCAGAGCTAGGACCAAATTATAGATTTGCAAGTTTCAAGTAAGTCTCAAGAGTTTATCTTAAGGCCCAAGGCAAGTTTAAAGCAAACTGACACTTTGAATACCTTTGAATAACCCTTTTTAAAGGCTTGATTTCTTAAACAAAGGTTACGTATATGTTAAATTTAAAAAAAAAGAGACTGGGAAGTACTAGTTTGTGTTTAATAATATGGGACAACTAAATGAATTGCTGGTGCACATTTTGTAACATAGAAGGCCTCTTAAATTTCCAATTGGGGGTCAATTATCATGTAAATGAGCTCAACTCCCATTCAAGTCCCAAGTCATTGATCTAGAAGTCTAAGTTACGAGCCTTTGAACATTTTTCCACCTCAGTCTCGAGTATTAATTTGAAGTCACATGCCTCAAGTCTCCAACTCTGATTAATAGAAGTAACAATAGTTTGTTGCTACAGTCAAAACACCACAGGATGGCCTCAGAGATTATCTAATGTCAAGCTTCTTTGACATCAGACATTGTTTTTGGATTTAGTGGTAGACATCGATGAACTAATCACTCATTAAACCAAGTTAATTCTAATGTCATAGACATTTCAATCATAATAAACAAAACAGACATTTGTCTTTATCATAGAAGAATTGTTTGTACATTATTTTTCACTTCAAATGTTAATGACTTTTTAAAGTAGTGTAAATGAAGCCAATCAAAACATTTTCATGCATGTGACTGCACCTTCTGGACCTCTTCTTACTTTTTATTAAATGATAAAATATGAATAAAGTGCCAAATCCTTGGATTTACAATTCTAGCCTGAAATACCTCTTCCAAAGATCTGTTTCAGTTTCTGAAACATGTTCATAAAACATCAATTTTTAAGGACACTTTTCTTTTTTTCATTTTCATCTGACTAACACATACAAATGATGCAATACCTATCCTGTCACCCTTTTTGCAAGCTGCTTGTTTGATCAGTGACGGGAGGTCCTGAAGGTTAACAGCTGTCAAAGACGACATAATGGGGAGTTTTAATCCACCCTCCAGATATAAATGGTGGAAAAAGAAAACCTCGTATTGACTAGATAGTTTCAGGAAAACAACTGGTATTCATATTAGTGTTCAGGATCAGCCAGACAGAACGTAGGCAGACATTACAGAATCCAGAAAATAACATAGGACAGAAATGGAAATCTAACAGTTATAGAAGCTTCCATGTGTTTTTCATTTACAATTTTATACATAGTTTTAACTTTTTCTTTTTTTGCACTGACTAACTTTCAATGAATATCTATTATGTATGTTTTGTTACCAAAATCAAAAGCTGAGGGTGTTATGTATTATGTATAATGTATAAAAAAGGACAGACTATGCATATATTTGCATTATATATCTGTAAAAAATGTCCCAAAGCTTAAATTCAGTGTTATTTCTATCAACAAAAAAAAATATTCTGTAACATGACAGGCTATTCGACACGTGATTACTGAAATCAGGCCTTCATTTATAGTTGAACCAAACACGCCGCCACATCTGACAGATCTTTTCATCAGCTACGAGAGACTAATAGCCTGCTTCATAGGGACACACTGGACTCTAACGAACAATCAAAGAAGAGACTGACAGAATGTAAAAGACCTTTTTAACCTCCTCAGTGTTATACTTGATTCTACCATCAGAGGGCAGTCTGTCATGTGTTTATTCATTCTCCACAGACCTGGTGTTCAGGGATGTGAAGGAGCTGAACTTATCAAGGGGGCAGTGGAATGAATCAAAGCCTGACAAATGTATTACTATTCTAATTCAATTAATAAATAATGGCTTACTGCTTTAAAAATATAACATGGACCTCATGAACATTTGGGAGACTTGAAAAAATGCAGAGTGTTCATTTTGTTGCTCTGTACTTGTGACAGTGTAATGACAATAAAAGCTGGAAAAGGAAAAATAAACACTTGAGAAGCTGGCTGATCACTGAGTAACATATCAGGGCAGTTAAATGGAAAACTGAGTGGAAGGACAACGTATGGTAGATAAACCTGCATGATCAACAAGAAAATCCACAACACTGAGATGATTGTGGAGCTGAGACCATAAGACCATAGAACAAAGCAATGGGAGAGATTTACAAGGCAGTAATTGCTGATAAAATGTGAATTTAATCAGGTAATTTAAATCCTATAGTCTTGAGGAAAAGTGGGGATGATGTGCTCTGAACTGCTTGATATCCAGGGTAAAGTTACACTATAAACCCTTCATAAGGCAAGTTACCATTTTTAATCACTTGCCTTACTAATGGAGTCCCCCCCCCCCGTGCCTCATTGAGGTCTAGAAGCACAAGATCTATATCCAGCCATTCAGCAAAGATCACGCTACATGGCGGTACATCTTATTTTGGCATTTGACCAATTAGATGAGCCCTACTGGAAATTAAGTTAAAAAGCAAAAGTTAACAATTCAAGAAAAAAGGTCAAGTTAAAAAGTTAATAAGCCAAGTTAGCAATTATATTTAGGTATTTAAACTAAAAAATGTAAGTGCTAGTATCAGCATTAATGCCTCTAAGGTTATGTTGGATTTAAAAAAAAGTGTTTTTCATGAATTTCATATAGAAGGACTTTTGGCGTTTCCGGTTTTTACATTGACATTTTTTGACATCAAAATATACATATTTTTTGTATGTAACAAAGGTAGTAAGGTCCGGCCCTGAATTCCAATAACACTATTGGCTGGAAATTTCACTTAGTGCCTTATAAAGGATTAAGGAAGATTCATGGACCACTGTTTACTCTTTATTTTTGTTCAATGTATCTTATTGAGTTAAAAACTGTACCAGCAAATGTTAAGTGCCTCCATCATTTAAAAAGCTTTATGGAAATGCAGTTTTATTTTAATTGATTTTTGTTGAACCATGAGAACCTAGCACCTTAACACACCCACCAAATGATCAAACCTGTTCTAAAGATGATGCGACAACTGAAGCTGACCAGTCAGAAAACTGGCTTGACTTAAACCTTACAGAAGATAAATATTAGAATCATCAAGAGGAAAAAAGAGCCAACAACTTCAATAATAGCAAGAGGACCAATACTTATTTGTACTTATGTAATAATTTATACAAAAAGAGCTCCAACCAATGTATGTGCTCTATAGTTCAATGGCAGGCTATGAGTAAATATTATTGGTCTTTTGTAATCTTATCATTTGAACTTTTTGATTTTGTTTGTTGTATCCACTGTAAACCAAATCCAATTTAAAAGTGAAAAAATGCATGAATAATATACTTTTGTGCAATTTTTCTTTAAAAAAAAATGTATTTCTTCATTCCACATAGTCTCATGAATCATATGGTCCACCAGCCGGAAACAGGAATTTCTCATATTTCTGCATCACTGGATGACTTGTTACCCAGTTTGACACAGTTTGCCCTAAGTTGAGGTGTTGTTCCTCCTATCCACCAGAAGATGGCAGACCCACACCACATCACTTCCACCTGAATGACCAAACTCCAGCCTAATAAACCTCTCACATAAATGCTTCAGTCCATGAATATACAGATGTCTAAATGCCAGAGGACCTGTATGTGTCATAAAGAAATAACTCAGATTATCATTCATTTCTAATCATTCTGAATACCAGAGATCAGTTTCAAAACAAATACTGACCCTTCATTTTGAAAAGGACAACAGGGCAGCAAATACAGATTAAGGTATTTTGATTTCCTGTTGAGACAAAATTTATGAATTAGTCATAAATGCACACTCTTCCAGCCCAACTGTTTGCTGGTTACTTCGGCCACATCAAGGTTCCTTTGTTTGTAGAGTTAAACCATCCTCCCTCTCTTTTATTCTTTGAGAAATGAACAAGAAAATGACGACACACTGAGGCAATACCGCTGCTGTTGACTGATTAGTATGTATAGGAGAGACTTTGGTGCAGATGGCCATGAATAAAATGTTGTTTTTTTACTTTCTCCTATATATTAAAGCCTTTTTAGAATACATTACAATAAATGTACACTAAATGTGTATTTACATACACAGGGTACTTAAGTAAGACCAAATTTTCTATTTTGCTTCAGGTTAATTGCGGTTTGTGATAGGTTAATTAAAGGCTGGACAATAATTCATTATCAATATATATCCCATTATACTTTTATTCTATAACAATAAGATATTTTCTAAACTGGTTTCCAGTGGTTTTATACAAGTTACAGCATTTGTGATTAAGTGATGTTGAGGGCACCTACAGTTTAAGCCAATTGGAAAGAACCACACATTCACTACCAAGTACACCACAGACAAGGAGCCCATGCCAAGCGACAGTAAGCTGTGCTTAGTGATAATATCTAAGCCACCGTGCATTTTAGTGACAAATTTAGTGTCCACAACTGCAATTTATACAAATTTCTACAAGTAAGGAGAAAGCAGCTAAAGTAGTTGATGAGAAAGAGAAAAAAATGAATTCAGTAGTGTGGAAGAGGTTTAGGAAGAGGTTTAGGTATCTTAAATCTGATAAACAGCCATGCATGCACTTTATGGTGAAGTTAGAAAAAGGCTGAAAGACCAACTGGAGTCAATGTTAAAGTTTGCTTCCTTAGCTGTTCAAGCAAAACTTTGGAACCATACATGAGCCTGATATTTCACTTTATTGAAGAAGATTGAAAGTCCTTCAGCTTATCCCTCCAGACTTACAGATGCACTGGCCAATTGTTGACTCAGCAACAACTGTTACCAACTTTGTGACTTTGGCACTATTATTTAGATCATTCTTAGATCCCACTAGCAACTGTTTTTTCTTTGAAAGTGACTAGCAACAAGTTGAATGACTTTTTTCTATGTTCTTGGAGACTTTAGCCACAGAATGCACAGATGGCTCTCAGTTTACCGTCTTCAGCGAGCAGTGAGGGCTGCTGCAAATTTATCCAAAGCCCTGACAGGCAGTCAGAGTTAGCAGCAAGTCATGCCTGCAGTCAAAGAGAGAAAGCAAAGCTTCTACTGAAGCAAAAATGAATTGTCTAACCTTTATCAATGTAGGCTTACTTGGATTTGGGAGATGAAAACACTATCAAAAGTGTTAAGCTAGGCAGTGGCATTACTATGGGGAGACATTTCGTGACCAAGTGGCTTAGAGACAATGAAATCAATGCTTTGAGTGTTTCCATTAAAAAGTCTCCAATCTTTTCCCCCCAAGAAGGTAACAACTGTTACACCAGCTGCATCGGGCAAAATGCATCAAAATTCCTCTCAAATTTTTCCTGGCATTTTGCAATTAGAACTTTTGTAATCCTAACTGATGTAAAAGAAAGTTAATCCCATTTCATGTCAGTCATAGAGGGACAAATGGTCATCACAGGGAGCAGTTAAATATTCGGTTTCACTTGTATTAGATTTTAATGGCAAATTTGCCTTACTTATATGCCGTAATACCAACAAGTGGACCTAGTTTGCTTATGAGCATCTTGATATGAGTCATAATAATAGGAAAAAAACTAAGAACAAACATGGAGGGTATGCTAGCAAAGATTCTGATATGCCTGCAGAGTTGTGAAATGGAGACATTAATAAAAAAAAATAAATAAAGGGTAGCTGCCTCTCTTTATTTAAATAATTGAATATGGTGTTCAAGGAGATACAGTTGGGGGGTGGGGGGTGGGGGATGGTGGGTATTCACAAAGCATTCAGTCCCACACTTTACTCTACACCGGAGCATGTACTTAGTCAGCATTTCTGTGAATGTGCAGGAAACCTTTAAGCACTTTAAGCAATTTTACATTAAGAAGAGCTGTGGGCAGACTAAAGCAGAATGACTAATGTTTCAACTGACGCAGCACAACAAGTCAATTCAACCAGGACCACAAGATCAAGCATTTATAATGTAGGTTTGCATCACCTGCATCTGATTTTCCAAGAAACCTGCTTCATCAGTTCCTGTATTTCTTGGATAATGCCATCTGGGGCAGAATATTCCTCCTAAAAATAAATCAGCATACTGACATGTAACAAAAATGAAGCAGACAACTATAAAGCTCAAGCTGACCTAATTAATCCTACAGTGCTTGTTCTAGATAGCCAAAGTCTCGTAAATGCAGGGGAGATATATGTGACGTGAATTATGGCTGATTGGCTACCAGTTTTTTTTTTGTTTTTTTTTTTCTTTTTCTAGTGAGCCATCTGTCGCCGAGTTCACACTCTCTCAGCTTATTGTAGAGCTGCCAATAGTTGCTTATAACCAAGAACACAAACATTCTAATGCAGAAAAACAATGCACAAAACACACCTGCGGTCGGCACATTCAGGCTGAGAACTTCCTCTGTAAAGGTCACAGGAAATACATCACATCTGTAGATGTGATGGACGTAGAAATAATCTGTAGCTTCCTTTTTTGTTACATTTTTACACCCCTTGAGCTCTACATTTTTTTTTTTTACAGTGACTTGCCTATGTGCTTTTTAATCAGGAGTTTTATATAATGGACTGACACAAAGCTTCACATTGTTGTAAAACGGAACAAATCAGATAAATTGCTTTCAGACGTTTTTTTTTTTTTCCTTTAATCAGATAATTGAGAGTTATGTCTCAACTAGTTTTGCTTACTTAGAGTTTCATTAATCTTTACTAAACAGAAACATTTCATTCACATTAGACAGAATTTATCTGTGAAAATTAATTCTCAATGTAGACACTAATTCTGTGGCTGTATGTCATCCTGATATAAGGTCAATTTCTTCCCCAGTATCAAGTCTTGGACAACTATCAGATTTTTGTAATGGTTTTTTTAAAAATTAAAAAAAAAAAAATCATTTGTAGTGAAGCTTTACAGTAAATCTTTTAAGATTCCTTGTCAGTGAAAAGTCAAGTATCCCCACATATATGTTGCTTCCACCAACACCCTTCGCTGTGGGGATGGTGAGTTCAGTGTGGTGTACAGCAATGTTTCCCCTGTCATTATTTTTGAGCAGTGCTCCTGGGCCATTGCTAGTAGCATCAAATCTATTTTCTAATAACTTACTACAGATCTGCAGGTTGCCTTCTTTATAGAAAACTTGTCTATACATTATCCTTTATATTCATGTAATGTATGCCTTTATGTAGAGGTGCTTTTACACATTTATCAGCATCACTTAATAGTTTACTGTAGATTGTCCCCAACTCACCAGCATGTCCTGGCTTGGATAGACTAACTCTCCCACAATAGACACAGAAAAATAACAGGCCACATGCAAAACCTCCTAAAATATCAGCATTTATTTATTTAAGCTCTGCAAATGATTTGATATTAAAAGGCTTCTTAGAAGGTAACCAATGTGTATTTGGCTGACAATTATTTCAGGTTTTTTTAAGATGATCTTCAACCTTGTAGAACAGCTGTTCAAAACAGACAGCTCTATTGTAGATAATGAATATAGCAGCCTCCATCAATTAATAATTGAACAACACAAAACTGTTGTAACTTTAACTGCATTTAATATAACCGCAATAATTGAATGTTATAAATATATTAATTTGTCTAACTTCTTATTTAATAGTACATTTGCTTCATTATACACTTCAATACACAGATTTTGCTTGTAAATTCTGCAGTATTTTTATGAGACCTTGTGAGTCTTTTTCTGAATGCTTTAGCCTAATTCCAACTGAGCTGCCATGTGGTCTAAAGAATCAAAATCATGCAGAAGTAATTAAAATAAAACATTGAAAATGTCAGAATACCAATCTAAGAGATTCTTTTCTCCCCCAGGAAAATCTGATTTCCCAGTGCATACCATCATACTTTTAGAAAACATCTAGTTGTTATTTCACTCACAACAAAGTGCTCCTTGTTGTTTTGGATTCAGGGTATCCCTGGAAACACATCCTGCGCCACAGTCAACATGTTGTGGGATAACACTGCAATTTCCTCCAAACATATATCTTAATATTCGAAATGGTACAGACGTTTCTCCAGGATATTACTTTTGTCTGTGGTGCATTATAGTGTTTTGTAGTGGCTGTAAAGTATGAGTAAACACCATCTCACACAGAGGCTTTGCTTCAGAAAGGCTCCTATTACCAAGAAAACAGAAGTCATGCTTTTTTTTTTCTGTAGTTTGTAGGTAAACAAATGATAAATAATACATAGAAAATACTTTTCTATTGGGTTCTGTCATTCTTGCATATGGAGCAACACTAATGCAGTGTTCACAAGTCTATTTTAGGCATCAAAAGGCAATCTAACACTTCATCTTGGACTCTTGTTTGTACGTAAGTCAAATGCGAACACATACTGTGTTATAACTGGATGCTGTCAGAAAATATCTGAAAGGATTCAAAAAAATACAAAATAATTGCCCTGTGATGCACTGAATTAAAGTAAACTCAATATTTACAAGCACGTTTCTTTTTGTCCAACTTTTTGTATTTTCCTTTAACTTTTAATCCTTTTCCTTTGAAATTAATGTTTTTTAAAGGCTTCCAGGTCATGTGACTGATTGGCAAAAAAAAAAAAATATATGTTAAAGCAATATACAAGACTGAAAGGATAATTCTGACTTTTTTTCTTATCTGATTTTAATTTAATTTAAGTTTTTATTGACGTTCTTAGTGAAGTAAATCATAATTTATTTTCCTTTTCCTTTGTTGTCGGTCTCTAAGGTAACCGCTGTGTGTAGGAGGAGTCAGCCGGCAGACAGACACTGCCCAGGGTAGAGCTGCTGAAATTGGTTTTCTTGAAATACAGCTTATCGCAGGCAAAGTCAATAGCAAAATCTGATTCAGTAACCTCTATTAAGCCTGGGGAAGGCGCCAAGGCAGGATTTCAACACATGTGCAGTAAAATGTAAAACTAATGTCCAGGAAATGTAGACGGCACTAAACGACATCTATTTATACAGTTTATTAGCAAAACAGGTTTAATTAAGGGGTAGATAGTCCTTTAATCATCAACCAAATGTCCAGTTCATACCTGCTATTCAGCGCCCATGCCCAATCAACTGTAATACATGTGAATCCTTCATTTGTCACTGCAATCTAGAATCAACTAACACTCTCTGCAAACAATAAAACACAGATCAAAATTTGATTCTGCTGCCTATCATTCGAATACCAACTATAGTAGCAGCAATTCAAAATGGCCTTTCCCAGTCAAAAGCCAGCCGAATGGCAGCAAAATCGTCTCCAACTTCCAGCCACTGGCCTTCTCATGGGTGTACATATTTTTTTAGTCTGACTCCACCCTTTCACTGAATTACAGGGTCTGACCAGGAGATAACGCTTCTATTTAGATTTTAATGTCCACAAATCATGACATTCAGTAAAAGGGAATTGTAGGAGACTAGCCAAGGACCCATCAAGGAAAGTGGGGAAATTGTGAATGGCTACTACTGTATAATGTCACCTATCAGAGGGTCACCTACTTGACACCTAAGATAATAAGAGGTGTTAAAAGGTTGCATTATTCCTAAGGCTAATAACCGGAACATAAACTTCTTTTAGCTACCAGCTGAAGGCTGTTTCACCTGTAAAATTATTCCTCTCCTGATGTTTCAGTTAAATGCGTTTATGTCAATGTAGCACAAGGATGAGTGGCATCTGACAAATTATAAACATGAACCGGGCATTAAGTCACTTTACTCACCAATTTCCTTGCCTAGTCCGGAGCGCAGGATGGCGCCCGCAGAGGTGACCACTGCACAGCTTTTAAAGTTACTCTTGTTCAGTTGTTTGTTCAGGTGATCCAAGGGATGGGACGGTACAAAGTCAGCCCAGCCAAGAGAAGAGAAGGGCTCCTCCAATCCATCCACAGTCTTTAGCTGACCCTGGGCTTTCATTTGACACAGTAGTTCTTTTGCACTCTGAGATCCTTTCCGAAGTCCGTTGTAGGAAACATGATGTTTGTTGGCACTCATGTAGTCTTTCATGGCACGCTGCAGTCGTGGACTCAGCATGCCAGCAGATGCTCTGCCTTTCCACAGCCGCTGCACCACAGAGGCAGATTTGGAGAAATAGTAATCTTCCAAATCAGAGGACTCTCCACCAGTTCTTCCATCTACTGCAGTCCTAATATTTTTTCCTTCATTTTCTCTACCATCTTCTTCATCCTCACCCCCATGGTATTGAGTGGTACTGTCAAGGTTCTGGTAAATTCTTTCACGACTCTGGACTGCAGGGTCTGAATTGGACCCCACATTCTCTGTCCCAAAGGAGGACCAGGCAGCCAGGCTTTGCGGGTCCAGGTAGTCCTGCCGATTTGCTTCCTGACTACCGTAAGGGCTCTGGCTTACCTCCATGCTGGTGTCAGAGGGTATAGAGCTGGTGGAAGGTTCTGGTCCTGGCTTGTTTCTGAGATATGTTGTAGTTAACTGCAAAGCTGGTTCAGGTCTTAAAGCAAAGATGGCCAGCTGCTGATTGGAGGTTTGTATGGAGGTCAACCGCCTAGTGTCAGGATGCTGGGAGAGTAAAGAGCCAGCAGAGGTCAGAGGCTCATCCACACGAGCATCCAGGAAGTAGGAGAGAAGAGCAAGAAAGACGAGAACCCAGGCCAGCATGGCCACCAACAACAGCCTACGCCACTGCTTCATGCTGGACTTCATACCCTCTCGCTCACATAGACACCAGTCTTGCTGGCCCACCACCTAAGCCAACAGTCAGGACTTAGTCCAGAGAGGAGCAGGATGGCCTGTAAAACAAACATCAAAGTTACTGCTCCATGGTGTAGGGAAACGAGTGGACAGTTACAGTGGAGATGTTAAACACTCACCTGAGCTGGTGCCTTTATTTCTTCCTACCCATGCGTCTGTTTTGTGTCCGTTACAAACAGGACCCTAAGGAGAGGATTGGAAACAGTTTGAGTCAAAAAAAAAAGGCATGAGTCTGTATTCAGAGATGTGATTCACAGTTTCTAGAAAAAACCTGCCTTCAAAAAAGTATTTGATTATGTCACACTCAACAAGAAGGGGCATTTGTCAAAACTTACAAGCACAAACCAATCTTTACAGCTTAAATCGCGCTGTGTTTAAATAAATAGGAACTACAGCAATGATTAAGAGGAGCCTCAAGCACAATTTGAAATAATCCCAACACATCCATGACCCTGACTGTTCACTGTGGAGCTGGTGGATGGTTCTGGTTCCGGCTCCACACCAACAGAATTGCTAATTGAATAACATTCCTTTTCAGGTTTATAATCTGGTTTACCAAGCTTCCAATAAAATTCTTTTGTGGCAGGGTCAAGTTAAAACTACTGATAAACTTAATGCAACGAAGTGGTGGAAGGGGCGCCGTTCATACCTTTAAAGCAATGCCCACTTTTCCCTACACACAACTGGGACAGTAAGCCCTGTTCTAACCGCAGGAGGGCAAGGAACAACAAAAAAAAAAAAAACAGAAGTGAAAGCCACTCATCTGACCAACTCCCAAGATCCCAATCATCACTTAGATGAGCCACAAGCTCAATATATTGAGCAGCAAACCTCATCTTACAGGAATCCAAAGCCTCACCAGCCACATCCAACCGCAGGTTACCAGGCAAAATAAGATATACCCAGATGACTCATATGTGGCTGTATATCCTCAGTAACCCATAAAGATGCTGTAAAATAGGATGGTTTTTTTTTGGATTAAATTAAATGTTCTATTAAAACAAATATAACTCCAAATATTTTCAAAAGATTTAATTTCTTGAGGGTAAACAACCTATTTGAACCAACTTGGTGCACTAACCGATCACCCTATGAACATAATTTGTTGCAACTGAACCACAATTAATAATTTTTTTTAATCAAATGTAGCATCAGCACAAAACCTTCATTTAGTTATTTTTGTTATTTGAAAGTGACATTTTCGTGGGTTAAACTATATTTTTATATCCCAAGCGGCTTGACATCATCTTTCAGAAGAATCCTGTAGACAGCAAAATTAATTAAGTCTTTCTGGAACTGAAGCAGCCCCTTTTGTATATATATTGACATGAGTGTAAATATAATGAATAGAAATAGAATATATTGAATTATATTTTGAATATATTAAATTAAAAGTATATATTTTGAATGATATTCTGAATTTAACTTGGAAAATACTGAATGAAATTCGGATTATATTGAATGAAACTTTGAGAGCTTGAAGAAATTAATGGTAATGTCATTTCAAAAGATGACTGAATACATCAATGGCAGCAGGCCAACTCACACATTTTGGCTTGTTGAATGCTGTCATACTGCCCTCAAAAGTTCAAATGAATTCATTTATTTTAATTTAAAATTAGTGTATTATTAATAAACCCAATCAATGTATAAATAAAAGCATTTTTATACATATTGCCCATGCACAAGCCCTTTTATTTTTTTAATACCTCACTTTAGGTTTAAGGGTATAGTGGAGGATATTCTTTTTCCAGGTGCATCACCTAAATAAGTGGTCCTCCTAATTGTCAATCATTCTGGTGATATGCTTCTTTAAGGCCTTCCTACATGTTCGTCCTGTTAGCAATTTTTTTTTATAGGCATTCGCACTTTAAGGCGTGTATATGTGGTGAGCTACGGTTTCAGACAGTCATTGAAGCTTGCCTTTCTCACCGTGGTTCTTTGAAAATGGCCGAGTGGTCGTAAGAGAAAAAGGGTCTACAAAGTCTATGAGAAGAAAAGAAAGGCCTCAGAAGAGAAAAACATGACCAGAGTGTTTTTGGGAGATTCTTTTAAGTGATGGCGTATACTGAAAGGACAGGTCATGCTTCCCACTGATACCATGTAAAGTTTCTACTCAGTTTCGACAGGTAAAGTTTGGCATGCTATTATGAGAAATCCAATTCACATAACTAGTAAAAGTTATCTACCTCTACATTGCAACTTTCCAGGGAAGATAAGTTTATGTGTTTTGTAATTTGCATAATAAGTAGTTATACAGTTGCCACAGATCCTCATTTACCCTGCAAACACGTCCAAGTCTCCACTGCAGCACATACACACACACACAAGCAGGTTATAACATTTTTAATGTTCCAGTAGTCTTATTTGCGGGAAAACTTTTTAAATGTAAATATGGGTGAGATGAGTTCCATCCAAGCGACCATCTTATTGCGTCCCCGCACCTCCTCAAGGAGAAATGGGCTTATGTGTGCTCTCACACGCCTTTAGTAGGCGTTCCTTCAGTGCATGTTTTTTTAAGTAGTGAGGGCGGGTCTTTTAAAAAAATTGGCTTTAATAAGAATAGATCCACTTTGAGTTGTCATGTTTCCCAAAATAAACGCACAAGTGTTGCAAACAAACATGGCTTTAAGAAAATGTTCCAAAAGTGGTTAAGGCATTACTGCTTTCCATAATTTAGCAAGAGGCTAAGCAACTGATGCCAATTGTGTTCCTGTGGTACAGAATGAGGGAAATTAAAAATTCAAATCAAAGACCTGTGCAGCCCAACGCTGCTGCTCCTTCCTCCACATACCATGCCATGTCAGGTCAGTTTTCCCCAATCAAGTGTTTGGATGCACACTATTCACATTAAGGATCTGCATAAACTGCCCTTCTTGTTTCGGAACACATTTTTATTCAGATGGAGCTGAAGTTCATCACAATATTTCAGTTGACTTGTTTACGTAGTGCATTTTTATTCCAATCAGTCCTTCATTAAGAACAATCCATGCAAATACACTAAATGTTTTTTAACTTATTCCTTTTTTAAACATAATGGACACAAAACATGTATCCCTTCCCCCCCCACTTCTTAAGTATTTCCTAGTTTTTTTAGTTTTATAACAAACAATCTTTCTAAATAAACAAATAGTTTTAACACAAAAAAGACTAAATAAATTTTCATTTTACTGAATAAAATGTGCTGCACAACAATAAACATTAAAAAGTAACACACATCTACTGGTATCAACGATATCTAATTTCCTATTACTGGTTTATCCAGTTCTCACTTATATCATGACGACAAACCAAAATCCTTCTTTGCATGTCTGATTACAAAATTCTCCCATTTCCTTTTTTTTTTTTGATGTGTTGCTATCATTACTTAAGCAGAAGGTGGTCCAGTGCTTTAGTAAGGTTGTTATTTACAAAGCGTCAAAGCAGAGCATGACATTTTGTTTTATTCTTCATTTTGTAGTGAAACTCAAATAATTACTAACAAACATTATCGTCTGAATAGCTTTCTTCTAACATGTCTGACAATATTCTTGTACACAATGTTTCAGACGGATTGTGGGAAACACACAACAGCTAAGGTAAATAAATGAAGCATTAAATTGCCTCAGATCTGCGGGCTACAATTCTCTCAACCGCATGTTATTATGAGTTTTGGTCTCTTAATGCTTGAATGTTTTTGTTAACAGAAAGAGAGAGAGACAGAGAGGAGTAGAGAAGAGTAGAGCATGAGAGTGCTAAACCTCCTCCAGTCCTAATTACAGCTTCCTGTCTCTGTAGCCAATGAGTCCTGTGGAGAGCAGCAGTGATCTCAGGTGGCCCTGTAGTCTGGCCCCTTTCCAAACTCTTTTCCAGGCTCTCATTTATGACCGAGCCTCATCATGTTGACCCTGGACTCAAAGAGAGAAAAACAGCAAGGAGCAACTGGGCCAGAGGGAGCGGTAACAGTATGGGAGAAAGAAAATAGTGGACGGGAACTTATGCAAGCCAACTTTCTGTACAAAAGCATATGACTGTGGCTGAATGGTTACATCTGGTACATACAGATAGAAAAAGTCACTAGTTGATAGCATTTCCTTCAACACTGCATTACTTTGTACTGTATTTTTTTTTCTTGAAACAACTTGCTTCTTCCTGTTCGACTGGCTTTTCAGCATTTGTCCGCCCATCAAGTCATTTTCAAGTCATCGTGGGTCAGTGTCCTGACACTTATTTTTTTCCCTGCTTCAACACACCTCAATGGAATAATTAGATGATTGCAGCACTCTGGAGAACCGGCAAACTGAGGATGTAATTCAGACATTTGATGCAAGTGTGCTGGACCAAGAAAACATTTTATTGGAAGACAATGGTTCTTAAGGACATGAGTTCCCCATCCCTTATTTAGGATTTCCCAGACTGCTAAAAAGCACAGTAATCTTAATGCAAAAATAATGCCTCGATATGAAGAGAGTACAAATCTAAAAAGATGTACATATCCCTGTCACAATTCTGGCATTTAATACAAAAACCCTGAATCAAACTGATTGAAAACAAGAACACTGTTGTTGGAAGTAATGTTTGAGTAGAAGGTACTGTATGTAAGGAAGCGCATCTGTAAATGTGTAGTTATTCTAGTTTGAGCATGAACGTACATATACACACAATCACAATGCGTGCCAAACAAAACGGCCCATTTCACTTCACTTATATTTTACTTTCGTATTTACAGGTTTTAATTTACAGATTAAAAAAGGGTTTAGGTTTAATTTAAATAATTAAATGAATATTTTTTTTCTGAGTTTCCTCAGTGGAATCTACTCCAGGCTCAAGAAGTGAGAAATGAGGAGTAGTATGCCAGAATGAAGACTTACATATTGTCTCATACTACATATTAGAAGTTGTTTCAGTAAGTTTTTGTGTGTTTAACCCCTCTTTAAGTGTCTTTGTAGGTTTATTAGGTTCTATTTAACTTTCATCTTTTGTTTTATTGATGAGCTCTGAGTTAATGTTATCTTTTACTAGTTGATTTATTCAACTTTGTTCTTTGTTGGTTAAATAAAACCCCTCTTTTTGGTCTTTATTTTTTTGGTCCTGACTGACTGCTATTAATTGGTTCCTCACAATATATGATAAAGAGCTTAGGATATGTGAAAAGCCTTTTTTAAATAAACAATTTAAAACAACTACCTAATTTTGAAAGTGTTATAGAAAACTCTACTTTGCCCCCAGAGGCAACCAGCCTTTTTGCACAAATCACAGTAAACTGCAGTGTATTAGTTCAACATGTCTTAACAAAATAGTGGTAAAAGTATGTAAGTGTAAAATGTGGTATTTCCCACCATGGAATACCACCATTCTCATGAAGAAAAAAAGAAAAAAAAAGCAAGAGACAAGCCACAAAAAACATAGCTGCCTTGAAGCAACGTCCAGAACAAGCAATTATCCGTTTGCATCACTGCTCCAAAGCACCCCAATGGTGCGTGCACCTGGAGGCATGAACTACAGTGCATCCGAGTAGCAAGATGTGCGTTACAGTTACACTTACAGTTATGTGCGGCAGTGGCAATTTCTCATTGAGTACTAAGTAGACAAAAACTTCCCCGATGAATTTTGTAAAATTATTGGTAAAATATGCATGGTCAAACTTTAGAAATGTAGTCATTAAAATGTAATTAATATACACTAAACTCCCATCTGCTCTGGAGCAGTAGGACGCCAGCGTCTATAAGAAATCCACGTTGAGTCTTGGTCTTTTGAGGTAGAGCCCTGATTGGACAGAGCACCAAAATATGTCATTTGCAGTGAGGCTAAACCTCTTAGAGGGTCTATGGAGCAGGGTTGGCTCTGGACCAGGGGATGGCTAATTGATGCTGATTGTCAAACATGCTAAAAGATTTTTGACTGACAGTTGCAAGACAGAAAGAAGGTTTTCCTCATAAGTCCAGAGCAAATGATCATTCACTAAGAACCGTCACCATGATCTTAAATATTGCCATGGTTTCTGGAGTTTATTATTCCGAGCACTTCACAAAAGCTATTTTCACATGTTGTAGTAATGTGATTTATGCGTTTCGACATTTGTTAATATATTACGTGACGTTTGGATTTAATTAACACCATTGAGCCTCCCCTGTTTCAGAGAGCAGCAGCCAGCAATTGGTGTGTAGCACAGATGGAAAGACGGAGGTGGAGAGCGGAGCTACTCTGGTAGAGAAACAACAAAAATGCAAGCATGGAAAGACGATGCTGCCAGACATCAACTGGTAACTAAATGACTTGGCAGCAAAACAAAGGGAGCCTATTGGAAAAATTTATACAAATAGTGTTGAAATTTCAGGAAAAAGATGGGTGTTTGCAAGTCGTTAGTACATAAAGATTCAAAAGAAATACCAACGTCAGTTTACAGAAACCTGGAGAGAAAAAACAATTAGACTGGTTTATAAATTTACTTAGTAGATCAGAGGTTTGACAGAAAAACTTGTCTGAAGGGACAGATTATGGCAGCAAACCTAACCAAAAACAGCTGCTGCTGCCAAAAACTGACTCACATTGCTTGGTTTCACCAGTTACAGGGGATGTGGAAGGAAAGATGTATCATACTATTTATATTCTGCCTAGTAAATGGTATGGATAAGCCTTGGACTTCTTCCTGAGGCAGCTTGACAGTTTTCTGATTTTAAAGTGAAATAACTTCAGTTACATTAATCTTGTGTTTGTCTTCTTATCTGACTTTCCTTCTTTCTTTATGTCTTCATTCTCTTACTTTAAAATAAAATATAAAAACAAAAAAGAGATTGTATTAATTTTACCTTACCATCTTACCTTTCACAACTTTCATTTTGATGACTTCAACACCTGCATTGTAATTCTTTTCCCAATGGTTGATAGAAAACATATTATTGCCTAGCAACCAACATTCTATCAAAATTACATTTACACTTGGGAACAAGGAATAGTTGTGAAATGTATAGGGCTGGGTATTGTTCAAAAATTTTCGGTTCCGGTACCAATACCGATGCCTTCACTTCAATACCGGTTCCTGAACGATACTTTTTTCAATACCAGTTTTATAATATCAATTCGAAGAAAAAGAAAATTACAAAACATAAAAAAGTACAAATCTTGAGTTTTATTTTAAGCTGATTTTTCCATTTACATTTTTCCTCTTACATAAGAAAAAAAAATCAGTGTCTAATATTCACTGTTACATTGTGAGGACCATTTTACTTAGCAGTTTTCCTTTAGAAAAATTACCATGTCTGACAAACAAGCCCGTTGAATGGGATCCTACTGACAGCGCACCGCTGGTATGTGGGGGTCTGAGTGGCTCAGACAGAAATATTGGAAGGCAGGATTAACTGACTGCACTGATTACGTTTTCAGGTGGATTTTCCCACTTAAAAACATAATAAAAGTACTTTATTCCCACTGATCACAGCAAATATAGCTGCAAGGCAGAGAAAGAATAGAGTAGCTCCGCCCAACGCCCGTCAGAGCCACTTTTCGACCGCGCAGCCAGAGCAGCAAAGCTTCTTCAGCCGCGTGTCAGAAACTGGTACAAGCAGCAAAAAGGAAGCAGCAGACGTGATTTTGCTGCTCCTGCTGCATCCAGTTTTAAAGCAGCATGATTCACTCCGCCCTGGCTTTGCTCTGCCCACGGGCTGCTGAGAGGAGGATGGTCGCGCTGGCTGCGGTCCGCTCTTCTTTAAGTCAAACACCTTAAACTTTCTCCTCTTAAATTGCTTCCGTGCA
>NW_015151110.1:357695-370053 GCF_000732505.1 Cyprinodon variegatus
CAAAAAATGACTTGTGAACATGTCTGCTGTATAGGTATAGATTATTTGATCGCTGTTCTTTATTATTTTATAACATGTTTATTATAACACTCAAATTATAATCTAGTTATCCAAACCTTTAACATATGTTTGCCCTATCGTCTTTTGGGTGACTAACATGACTACTTTGGACTCACTATTAGAGTCTGGGCCGCTTCATTCTGGCCAGGGTTAAGGTCAACATTTAGAAATGTTTTGTAGTATTTCTAAAGTCTTTGACTGTTATGTTTCTTCTAAAAGCAAATTTAGTACACCATTAGTCAAAGAAGTAAGTTTGTGTTTAATTTGTGTGGTGGGGTTTGTTCAGTTTTCAGTTTTGTTTTCAATATTTCAATATGTTTGACTATTAATAATAATTATAACAACATTGCACGCTTTGATAAAATAATATTTTTAGACTGCAATATTAGGTCTACATAATTATAATGGTATAATATTGCACAATAACGCCATTTTTGTTGATGACATCATCTCTAATCTTGCATTGCATTGAGCAGAATGTCACCTGTTGGGTTGGAGGTAGTACAGACACTTTGGTTCTCCATGCAGCCATCGCAATTTGGAGTCCTGGCCTAGCTTTGTCACATGCCTTCCTTGTCTGTATATTCCCATTTCCTGTTTGTCTTCTTTCAAAATAACAAAATAAAACCTGTCAAACTGGCTGCCAGTAGTCATTGTAGTAGTGTCAGAATTCTGGATGTCCTGGTGTTACAAGAGTGTTGCACAGTTGTAAACTTAACCACAACATGAATGTCCATCTAAACTTGACAATACAGGCTTCAGACAACACTACCGTAGATTAACAATGTGAAGGACTCTTGGTTTAGGTCTATCAATCCGGGCTGGCTCTCCTCCAATCTGTTTTGGGAAAGTAGGGACATTCTGCAAACTGATTGGGTGAAGGGACAACTTTTGCACATAGGTGTGAGTTATCAAGGAGATTTTGCGTATGCATGGTTTGATAAATCTGAAATAGCTTTTGCATGCACCATTTTTTACTTCTGGGGAGCAGTTTTAGTATGCATCCCACACAACCTTTGAGAAATGAAAGCCCTGGTGAGATTAGATTAAGACTGCCTGACAGGCTAATAAAAATTGCAACACACCACCCTGAAAATGCCAATCCCATCATGGAATAGAATGATTAAGATTACGCCATGAACACACCGAATCAGATTTTGCTCCGATACGACAGAAAATTGTGTCGGATGAGGTTGTGGGGTTTAGCACTCGTCGAGATTCGATGGGGATAAGCAAACCTGACCCAGTTTTCTGCAAGAGGGCTGGCATATGTCCAACTGAGATAGACCCTAGGTCTATTTTAGTCAGACTACGTAGCAATTCAGTGGTAATTTCATGGGTCAGACAGGAAGAGAGGCGCCGTTACAAATTAAAACACAACCGATTTGGGGGAAAATACAACAAAAAAAAATACGTCAATCACACCTGAAAAAAGTCAGGTTTGAAGTCACACAGCAAACATAAAGCAGGCTGGACTGCACATAAACAATGAATTAATTTTTTTTTTTAAAGTACAGGAAAAGTGATCCTCTTTGAGCCTTGCAAAAACAACTAGGGACTAGGGTTGTCAAAAGTATCGAAACTCAAAAAAGTATCGATACTGAAATGTTGTATCCGGATACAATACTCATTTTTAAAAGTATCGATACAGTGCCGTCACCAGTGGCACCTAAGCAGTCATTCATCTAAAGTGCAGAATAGAGGACAATGCACTTTCAGAACACTGTGTGATTGAATAATTCTCTGCACATTTCGGTTTCAGACTGCAGCTGTTAAGAATTATTTTTGTTTCTTAACTGGTTTGGCTAGTGTCATTGTTATCTGTGCAAAGCATAGCCAAGGAAGGAACACTTAATTTGAATTTTTTGAGTTTTTTATCAAGCTTGCATAATATTATGCACAGCATACAACCTTTATTGTGTTTATTTATTGTATTTTTTTTTTAATGAAAATATTTCTGTAGAATTTTGGAGTCTTTTTTTTAATCCTTGTGGTATCGAAAATGGTATCGAGTATCGAATATTTTCCTTAGTATCGGTATCGAGTTGAAAAGTTTAGTATCGTGACAACCCTACTAGGGACGGTAGAAATGCAGCTTATCAATCTTGAGGAAAAAAGATTTGACAAACTTCAGAACAGGAAAGAGATAAAGTAAAATAGTGATCCTCTTTTACTTTTTTCACAGAAAATAAAAACATGCAGGTAATCTTAAAAAAAAAAAAAAAATCAGATCTCCTAAGAATTACTTCCCACTGCCTCAATCAGCATATAAACCATTGCACAGCCTTTACTGCTGTTTTTCTTTTATTTAGTGGTAGTTCCTACTATGTTTAAAATATAGACATAAAAAGATTCTCTGTCTGCTCAGATTTTAGACACTGTACAGGCTCATTAAGTGGGGCTTTGCTTTATAGCTGAGCCAGTGTTTTTTTCTTTTTATTCAGTTAATTTTAATAACTATTAATAATCTGTCCAAGTCAAATTGGGGAAGTTGTATTAATTCGTGTGGCACAGAGACAGAAGGGGGAAAAAAAAGTCTGCACAGATCCGCTCATCCAGCGCAGTCTAGGCCTCTCTATACGCAGTCGGGGTGATGGGGAAAAAGATCGGATTGGAGATTAAAAAATGATACGCAGCCGGTGTGACCCGGCCTTTAAAGGATATTTAGCTGTTGAAATGGCTCCTTCGAAGACTAAATCTGAATCCAACTGAAACTGCATTAAAAATGCTGTATTTGGATGCTTGTTGAGTTTTTTGATTTGCAAAGCTTGCAGACATTCATCAAAACCAGCTGCAACTGCAGCAATTGGTGGTTCTGCAAAAAATGTTCAAAAGGGAGCTGAATACAAAAACACTTTCCAATTAGATATTTCAACAGAAATTTGTCAGTTCTTATGTGTGTTCTTGCTTACACATTATAATCAGGTCTTATTTTGTATTGGTCACATAGAATCCCAGAAATATGTTAATGTTTGTAACGTGGCAAAAGTCTCAAACCTTTTTAAGTGCTATATTTGCAAGCTACTGTACCATTTTGCTGGCTGTTTCAAATACCCAGGGTAGTAAATGTTTTTGCAAGAGCTGATGTTGGCTGGAAAAGACATTAAAGTCAGTTTCGCTGGTTGTATATATTCTTTTTTTTTTCTACTGAAATACAGCCCCTTGAATCATCCTTCTGAGATCTGGGTCAGACCAACATTCAACACTTGGCAGTTCTGGTAGACAGACAGACAAGTTATCATCCATTAATCATAATATTAGATACAAGACCTGAAAATCCAACCCAGTCATGAGTCTTCTGGCTTTAAAAAGAGTCTGCACAGTTTCAGGGGGTTTAAAATAATACATATCTAATAATGAATGTTGTTTACAAAACCAACACATCACATAAAGTTTACCCTGCGTGGCTAAAGTAGCCAGTAGCCAGGAAAGTGACTCAACAATAATTGTGGTGTATGTATTTTTTTTACACTTCTCACTCTTTCCTCCCTGGTTACATAATATAATGAGCTTAGGTTTGACATATAAAAGAAGTGTTATGGGGAAACCCAGACAGATGTAGAAATAAACTTCTGGATCTTAGCTAGGGCTGAGCAATTAATTGCAACATAATCACAATTTAACAACAACAACAACAACAAGAAAACAACTTTCAAATTCCAGAGGCTCCAAATTTTGTACATACATTATTACATTTAATAAAAGTTTTCTCACTCCAGCCCTTTAGGTGAGGCTTAGTGGGTTTGCTTCCTCACAGAAGGAAAGAGAGAGTTGCAGTTAGTACACAAACAAATTCATGCATACAAGCATACTTGTGCACTCTTTCCCCACAAATGATACAGTTCAGTCCTTCATCAATGGACTGTAAAATATAGCTTTCAAGGTCATGAAAATACCTAAACCCTGAAGGAAATCATTTCCACAATTGTAAAAAGGAGAATCAAAATAAAAATTCAGTCGCAATAAAGGTTTAATAATATATAATTCCAATTGTAAATCCAAGCACCAAGTTGTTTGTAACTTTTGTAGACTGAAAATATATACAAATAAATGAATGGAAATATATACATTTTGATTTCAAAAACTAAAAATACAAGTTCTACACTCACACATAAGGAAGCTCTTGGCGCATCTTTTCTAATTTGATTGCTAGAATTTGCCATTGAATCAATAATGTTTTGGTAAAGTTTGGCATTTTATAGGAATTTGTTTAATTCTGCAACATCTTCCCTAAAACTTGCCTTCCTACTATTGATTGAAACTGCTGCAGTGGAATTTTTTACATGTCTACATAACTGCCCTACATTCAGATATGATGCTGAGTTGATTCACCTCTGATCTTGTGTCTTGGAGGTCAGAGTGACTTAATAAGTTTTCCACTTATGGGAAGTGAAATTTCCAGTAATTACATATGGCCACTCTCATAAGCTGGATGATCACTAAACCTTTGTTCTACCTGGTATTTCAACATCCAGGGAACAAAGATTTTTCAACATTGGTCTGGGGGTGGGGGTTGTGCTTTTATTTTAGGTTTAGTTGCACCTTCAATCAAGTAAGTTTAGGCTATTTGTTCACGACAGAGGTCGTTACCAATTATATTATTTATTTGATATTTTATTTACTATGTATTTACTTATTGGATTCCCTAAAGTGAAGTGGTTTAAGACTTTGACTGGGACCTGGTTGCGTCAGGAAGGGAATCCTAGTGTAAAAACTTTGACAAATCTGAGACAGAGTCATACTGACTGAAAGGACACAAAGTATGTATGTATTTATTAACCATTTAACTGCAAACATGAACTATCATAATTTCTCACACTATTCACTATTTAGACACTTGTTTGTAAAAAAGAAAAAAAAAATGGATTTTTCTGCAAACCTTGAATGCATTTTTTATAAATCCCCTAGTGGCAGGACTATGCTGTGTGAATCTTTCAGAAAACGCCCAGATCACAGAGTAAGGACTTCCATTTATCTGTATGGAAACTAACACGATCTGATGACTTGTCTTTACATATTTGCTCCTCTCCAGCTCATTGCATCATTTATTGTTACAGAAATAATTGACCAATCACCAGAACCCGCAAACGTTTTTAATGTCTGGCCTTGCCTTGTAGGGTAGAAGGATTTCAAGCGGCTTTTTTGGAAATCATAAACCCCATGACTCAGGGGTATCTACTACACATGATACATTTTGCACTGCACAACCTTTGCATCTCTGTGCTTTAACCTGGCCGGTTCTGGGTTTGATTTACTTAACAGGTTTTTTAATGACCAAAACTTTCTGTGGTTGTCTGCACAAAAAAAGTGCAAACATGCATTTCTCCAGCCAAAATTTACGAGGCTGACTAATGCATCTTCAAGTGTTTGGGGACTTCACATGCCTGTTAGCCTCATTTCCTTTCCTGCTGTTGGCTTTAAATAACGCAGCAGTGAACTATTGGCTGAGATGCTGATGCTAGTGTCTCCAAAATAAAGAAACACAGATAATGTCAATTCATAAAAAGGGCAGCAACGTTGCAGTTGTTAAATTACATCGGCAGGATAATGAAATGCTTTTTATGACTCCCACTAAAATATATACCTGTTTATGTAGATATCTAAAGATGAAGTGTCTTGCTGTTTACACAGACACAACTTTAACATCTGGCCCATAATAATTTTTTTCTCTGTTTACCAACCGGCATACTAATTTTAGGCGTATGCAACAAGCAATTAACCTGACGCACCAGATGGTCTGCTATACTGAACCACCTGGGAGATAATCGACAAAAACTGCCGGCACTTTCAAAGACATTTTTGTCAAAGAGCAAAATTATTAGAAATGCCCAGCAAAGCCATACATCTGTTGTTTTTCTTTGTTCTGTTCTTAGTGTTTTTTTTTCTTTTGTAGGATTCACCCAGCCTTGAGCTACCAATAAATGCATGGTTTCTGTGAAGGCCTTTATCTGTTATTAAAATCAAAACAGAAAAACTTTTACAGTTGAATTGTTGTTGTTTTAAAACAAAATGGATATTTGCAGTAAGTGATTTTATTCTTATTTTTCTACAACATTCATGACAGCAGAAACCGCTCACACATAATAATATACCCAATAAAGCTATACAAAAAACTCTTAACTATAAATTTATATTTTAATAGACAAAATGAATATATAAAAACATCAAACCTTTTAGTTGAGTAGTGCTAAAAATTGGGGCTGCATCTATTGATTATCTCCTTAAATGATTATTCTTTAAATTTTTTATTTTTTTTGATTAATCGAATAATGAACTGACAGCAAAAACTTCCTTATAGAAGATTTTATACAGAATTTAAACCAGATGGAGCAAAAAAAAAAAAAAAAAAAAAATTTTATCTAACCTTTATCAATAGAAATATTCTCCCTGTTATTGTCATATTTTCATAAGGGACATGTAAAGCCCAAACTGGAATAAAGTTGCTGAACAATGTGGTTCTCAGTTCATTACATATTTATGCTGCACGAAAACAGGACATCATGGATTATAAAATAAAAGCTCCTCTGCGTTTGTCATGGAGCTTGAAGTAAAGTGGAAAAAAGTTGCAGTTAAATTGCAAACGATGCCATCAAATATGTTTTCTGGTAAAAGTAGTAAAAAAAACAAAACGATTTCTTAAAATTATATTACTCTTCTACAAAAGAAACAAACGAAAAAACATTATGGCACAGAAATAAGATATAATTTTTATTGATTCTTCTAAACACATTTTGACATGTTTTCATTGACTGTGGAGGATGCTCTACCCTTCACACTAAAGGATAAACATTTCCATGAATCTTCCCTTAAACAGAATTACATGCTGCCATAAACACCTCTTAAGGGCCATGAGACTAGAAAATAAACTGTAATATCCCAGTCCCTGCGTATTCTGCTTCAGCCTCCTCCAATATTCTCACTGTTCAGTTGAAGGTACAGACCTCAAAGCTACAGCCGCTCCCCATCTCTGAGAAAATTCCCTTCATGCTGCCCTGCTGAAAAACCAGTGAGAGAACAGCCATGTTCTGAATACCTTAATCAGAGCCGCTTTGAAACACGTATCAAGCTACAGCGGTTCTGTGTTCGACTTTCTGCTTTGGCTCAGAAAATGTTGAAGCAACTTCATGCTGACAGAAAGAAACAAAAAACAAAGCATAACATAAAAAGGTTCAAAGACTTTAATTTTAATACTAACAATGTATAATTATTATCAATAATTCACATTGCGTAGATATATATATGTATATATAAAAAACATAATACAGAACAAGTAAGATAATCAGATAAATGAAAAGTAAAGGGCTCATTCTAAAAATAAAGTCCTATCTTTATCATTTCTGGACACTAAATTCCAACCCAGCCTTGTTTTGGATCAAATAGAAACCTTATAAAAATATTAAGTCCTAATGCATGTAAGTGTGTTATATGTGAGGAAGTAAAGCTGTGTTTTTTAACTAATCCCCCTTGCAGCACTTCAGGCAGATAGTTACAAACTATCCCGGCAAGGTCCAAAAATAAAAAATTCGATCATGCCAATAAATTGCCGCTTCCCTAAAACATTTAACTTCCCTAAATTTATGAAGTATTTTCTTGCAATTTATTTATGGCACTTTCGGGTTTCTTAAATTCATGTTATTTACTTCCTAGATGTTCCTTCTGTCTTTTTAATTGTATGGGCTTCACGGTGGAGAAGTAGGGCAATCGCCTTGTAAGGAGGTTCTGGGTTCGATTCCCGGCTGTTCTGCATTTAGTTTGCATGTTCTTCCTCTACCTGCTTGGGTTCTCTCCGGGTACTCCGGCTTCTTCCCACAGTCCAAAAGCATGACTGTTTGGTTGACTGGCTTCTGTAAATTCTCCTTAAGTGTGAGTGTGTCCATAGTTGTGCGTCTCTGTGTTGCCCTGCGACAGACTGGTGACCTGTCCAGGGTGAACCCCCCTCTTTCGCCAACAGTCTGGCACTGACCCAACAATAACCCTGGCAGAATAAGCCGGATACGATTTTTTATTTAAATTTTATTTTCTTTGCAACCTTTATTTACTTTACATTCAAGTGTTTTTCCTCTAAAAGGCGTGGTTCATGTCCCCAGTAGTTCCTTGTGCATTGTTCTCTCCCTCTAAATGGTGAGATCTCTTATCACAAAACATCGTCTGAAACGAGAAGCAAACCAAACATTCCTTTCCAATGCGGATATGGTTTGCTTATTTAACAACCTATCACACGGTTTTGTCTGATGATGACAAACTGATTGTCCTATTATACAATAAGAGTTTAATAACAGACTTGGACAGTTTTATGGCTGTAAGGTAACCTCCCTTGTAGTGTTGATGGAAAAACTAACCAAACCAGCTTTGTTTCTTTTTGCTTGCTACATAGTACTACTAATCAGTCTAATAAGGATAAAAACAGGATCAATTGTAAGTACAAAGTACCTATAATGTATCCTTCAAAATCATTGCGATTTCTTTGATATCAATAATCATATTTTAGTGATGACTTTCAAACCAGAGAGGAAGTCAAGACCAACAGTTTGAAGGAGAAGGTCCAACATCAAAGCCAAACCTTATCGAGAGCATTTTCAAGACAATTGCTCAGAACTTAATTATCCAACTGCTGTTGCAATAGTTAAAAAAAGAGGCAGAAATGTCAAGGTTTTCAATGTTAACATATTTTCTGCATTTGAGTGCAGCAAGACTTCAGAATGGCTGCAGAAAACTAGTTACATTTACTTTAATCACACATTCTGGCTATGATTGTAATTCTTAAGCTTTTGCTACAGTGACTCTTCTTGCTATGAGGATCACAACTCTGTGCTGTCTTCTTTGGAGCAGTGAGGGGGTTATCAAGGACATAGCATTGTGTTGTACAGTCTAGAAACCATGTATTGTTCTTAATGCCTGGTTTACATGGCAAGAATACAAACTTGTGTGATTTAGTATACCAAACCAACCAGTTTACCGCACCAACTAGTGCACTAAACCAAGCAACACAAATATTTGGATTAGGGTAAACACATCAGATTTTTTGTGTTATTCCTGCTGCTCCCATATTTGGGATTGTCACAGTCCATGCTCAAAGACTTAGTAAAGTTTTTACACGAGATGCCCTCCTGACATAAGCGGCATTCAAATCCAAGTCTGCATTACAGCGAAGACAAAAATCGAATGCAGTTATCAAATTTAATGATGCAGAATTACGATATTTTTGTCTTCCTTCTAATTTTGTTTTCCCTTGCCTTGCTACATCTTACCTTTCTAAGAAAATGTGTTATCCTCTCCTCTGTTGCTTCTCAGGTCAGCTGCTCTTTGTGCTGCCTAAATAAAGTGGAAGCCTACAGTAAATCTTTGGGCTCATAAATTTGGGAATGATCGACCTTAGGACTTTTGATGGGTGTGCTCTCTGCATTTATATAATCACTGGCCACTGACACAAAACAAAAAATTTATTTGTTTACTTTAGGTTTATTTTCCAATACTTTACTTATATTATTACCCCGAAATCCCACATACTCCGTCAGCGCTCCGCTGCGCTCCAGACCGCCTGTGCAAAGCAAAGCCTACAGCCTCCGCTGTGGCTTCTGTCCGCTCCACTCTACGATCTACGCGCATGCCCTCTCCGATCTCCAAGAAGATCGGAGAGGGCATGCGCGAGATGATTAAATTCAAAAGCAGCAAAACATGTGGAAATGTACCGGGGTTTCCGAGGATCATTAAAAATAATTAGAATTAATTTTTTTTTTTTTTTTTTATTAAGGCCTTAATTGGCACTAAAATTAATAAAATATGTTTATCGTGGCATTTATAATTCTTTAATAAAACATTTTTATAAAAACAATTTCGTCAGATATATTATATCGCTATTAATTTGCGTGGAACTGATCATAAAGCCGTATGTTCGAAAAGGAAGCTCGAGGCGGAGAAAAAGCTAGAGAAAAAAAAATAATAAAAAAAAAAATAATAATAATTAAAAAAAATAATAATAAAAAAAAAATTAATAATACCGTCAGGGCCTGTCTTCCAGCATATTTTTTTTTGTGGTAGGTTTTTGTAACGGGGATAACTAGGATAATTCAAAACTGCTTTTTTTGAATGAACTTTGTTTGTTCTCTACTCCCAAACTCAGCATCTCTTCATCCATTCCTGCAATAAGAAGTTTCTTTTGAATGGATTTGATTAAACTTTAAGTCCCTCGGTATAAAATAAATATTTTGATGGAGATAATAAATCTGCTTCCTCGTTGGTTAATAACCAGTAGTTTGCATCCAATCATTTAAATAAACGGTGTTCATTTTTTTGGAATATATAAGAATTATGCTATAATTTCTAGTACTGATCTGTTGCTACTATATTTCAATTTGACGAACCGGAATTTCTCGATGTTCTTTTTCCTTTTTGGTGCAATTGCGGATCTTGACCTGGCCAGACCGGAGCGGAGCAAAAAATAGCTCGGCTCCGTATTTTGTCGGTGACGGATGGAGAAGACGTACGTGGACTGAGACGTGCGGAGGAGTAGCGGTGGATGTGGAACAGCTCTCATTGATTTACATGAAAGACAAGCGCTCCGCACGACGTACGTCAGCGGGGTGGAGCGGAGCGCTGACGGAGTATGTGGAATCTGGGGGTTAGACTTCTTGCAATGCATCTTACGTTACGTGGTTTAAATCCGATGCCTCAGGTCTGTTCAACACCTCTGCATTGTGCAGAACTGTGGTTCACAATGGTTGTTTGAAGTATAACAATAATATTTAAAAACCAATAGGATCAGAGATGAAGGAAATGAGATAATCACTTCAATAGCATTTCTGACCAATTGGCTTGACCTATTTATAAGCATTAAAATGCGTGAGGCTTCTGCTATTTGCATTTTTGCAGACAAAAGATTAGAAAACTAATCTAAAAAGCAATAGATATTTTTTGTCCCTGATCTTGAAAATCACTTGATTTTTCTCTAGAAGACAAACGGGTATAAATACAAACACAGTGTGGGCTTCTCATTGTAAGATTTTCCTGTGAGGTGCTTTGAGAGGGCGGAAAGTAGCTGCAGTGGGTGCTGAGTGGGTGAATGAACCATTTCAACTGGGAACAAAGTATACTTTTTTATAGGCTGAGTGGAGATTTTTAGGTTGTCAGAGCCAAATCACACTTTGGGCCAACCTTTGGGACCTAGATTATCTTTTGCTTCTTCACAACCTTTTAGAGTGTAGTCATAAAAGGTAAAAAAAAAAAAATCCAACTAGAGACCAACAGTCTCTACAGTAGGCTTGCAGTTTGAAGGGTACTTGACTTATTGAAAAAGATGAACTAAGATTTATACCCAAATACTGTAAAGATATACGACTGTACTAAATAGCTTCCATTCTTATTTTAAACAAGGCAGATTTCTGACGGCAACAAATTTCAGATATGTCAGAGACACTGACAAGCCCTTCATTGTAACTGCTGGGTTATGGGTCCTCAGAAAATTGTTCTAAAGATGTGCTGTCTGAGTACATTAGAAATCAAATTCTCAGTCTGTCCCAATGGAAGCAGTGTAAGGTGAAGTGAAGAGCCACCTGTCAGATTGTGGAAGATTTTGCACTGGCTTCTCTGCTGGAAAAGTATGACAACAAAACTGCAATATTTTTTTATATCATATTGTTCCTCTTCTTTGCAATAAGGCGGATTGCTTGTGTTTTGCAGTAGGTTTCATGCACATATCTTAAAAAAAATGCAAAAGTTGACTGGACATCATGCCAAAGATTTAAAATGAAAAGCAAAAATCAAATAATTAATAAGGGTGTGCAAAATAATCGTCAAATCGATGCATCGCGATTCTAATTTTTGTGATCTACTGCATCGATTCTTGAAGGCAAGAATCAATTATAAAAAAAAAAATATGAACAAATAAAATACATTAATGTTTGGCGCACATCAGCCAAACCAAGTGGAATACAACTTCCAGTCCAGCAGATGTCGCTGCGGATGTGTTGATGCCCGTTGCTTTGTGTCACAAGCATTTCCAGCCTTGGGATACTGCGACGAGTCATATGAAATAAAACATGGAGGACACTGAGAAAATTCGCCCCGCGGCTCCATCACATTTCAAGTCAGATGCATGGATGCATTTTGGCTTTAAAAACAAAGAAGGTAAAAACTAAATTGATATGATGCACGTAATTTGCAAAAGGGGAAATGTCATACATTTGAATGTTTTCATTTCATTGGTTTAAAGGACCACTGAGGCCATGTTAACGGCACTGATTATCCTTATTTTGTTATTTTAAGTTTGATGAATCCTAAGATCTTTTTGTCAGTGTGTCCA
>NW_015151110.1:370103-395988 GCF_000732505.1 Cyprinodon variegatus
TTTCAATAAATACAGCTATGTATGAATTCAGTTGCTTTCAGTTATGTATCAATTAAAGACACGATCCAGATCACACACAGCCAGTCAGCCACTGGTAAGGGCTGTATCTTTTTCTTACAGTGTCCAGTGAAAACATCGCAATGCATCGCAATATTTCAAGTATCATGATGCATCGTGATAGAATCGCATCGTGGCATGTGAATCATGATTTGAATCGAATCATGACTTGTTTGCCAATACCCACCCCTAATAATTAATATTAATATATATATAAAATGCACCCCTCTGCCTCCACTGACATGACTGCAGACAAAGTAGCAACTTGATGGTTTCAGTATGACTGTGCAAGACTGACTAACAGCAATATGGTCTGACCTAAACCTCAAAGTTAAACTACCGTCAGGAGGAAGATGAGATTCATTAGACCAAGCAATGCAGAGGAGTTTACAGCTGCTATTACAGAAACCTAGGCATACTTAACATTTCAGAAGAACCTACAGCTGTGTGTTATGGCAGAAAAGTTCCTCATGATATCAGCCTTACACATCAGTCCATATTGATAGTTGATTTGTCTATGCACTGTAGATTTTAAGTACGGTACGTGCAATAAGTGAATATGTTAAGGGTGATCTATAAAGTTGCTGTGCAAACGTTAACATGTCCCAACCAGTCTGGATGAGCAGGTTGCTTGTTCTACATGCAGTTTGAGAGAGGCAATAAAAGAAAGATAAGGTTCTAGGTCATTTACATGAAGGCACTAATAATACAAATTCTTTCAAAATAAACATTTACAGCGCACTTTACATAGGTAGCCCATCTCAGATCGATGTGAACTAAAGTAAAATATGAAATTATGATTATAACTAAAGTTAAATAAAAAAAAAATGAAATATCTAATAGCAGAACGTTGTCCTTATCTGTTTATTGCACCCCAACCACAAGGTTTTAATATAAAACAAATTACTTTGTGCTCAGCTCAATTGAGGAAGAAAAACAAACATTGATGAAGAGTGATGCTTTGTTCACTCCGGATGTGTTTTGGGCAGACAAAAAGAGGTCGCCGATTCATTTTTGAAGATTGTACACATTAGGGTCAAATGCGTGCCAAGAGCATCATTGACGCCCTTGAAGTGCATCCAGTAAATTGCGTCCAGATGTGTCTGATGCTTCTGCTGTTCCTGTGTTCACAGCTAGAGAGTGGCTTTGCTATATTTGCTGTAAAATGTGACTAAAAAGTAGTTTAAATAAATTTTTAAGCGGGAAAGTCCACCTCAAAACATTTTCTGTGCAGTCATCAAGATTACCATCCTGCCTTAAAATAATATTTCGCTGTCGCAGCCGCTCAGGTCCCCACATACCAGCAGTGCATCATTGGGAATTCCCATCAGCAGCTGGGGGGTTTCCACTACTGTTTGTCATGGCTGGAAGTAAATATTAGAGTTTATCAGGTATGTGGTACAAACTGCAGACTCCAGAATAATAAAAGCCAACATATTTTGCTGGCAGGTTTGAACATTTTAAGTAAATTTAGGCGTTAATAAACTGTTTCAGTGGAGTGATCATAGTGATCCGCATCACCAGCTCCCAGATCAGCTTCTCTGATTAATTGATGTGGTGCGTTGAGCAGCAAAAGATACATTTTTCTAACGACAGCATCTGCTGCTTCTGAAGCACGTCACCTGCCTCAGATGCTCAGAATCTCATGAGGTGATGCTTCAACTGCTCAGATGCAGCAAGATAAGCTGCTCCTGCTGGTTGAGACGCACTTCAGGACCTTTCGATGCACTTTGATGCTCATCAACCATTGACTTAGCATGTAAACCAGCTGCTTCCGCTGCTTCAATTGCGTGCAGTGTGAACATAGAATTAGAAATGTGCATGAACACCCCCTCCAAATGTTTTTTTCCTTTTTTTTTAATGTGCCACAATATTTATTTTTTATTCTTTTTTTCACTTTAGATTAATTGTATAAAGATGTCTGCCACCTCACTGCATCCATATATGCCCACCTGCATAGATGTTTTTTTTTTTTTTTATCTGGCTATTGTTCTGATGGTCCAAATATGTTTACATTTACAAACAATCTCCTTTATGATCACAAATGTTTTTATGTTTACATCAGACTTTTAGAAGTAGAGAAAAAGATGCCAGCAGTCAGTGTAGAGCCCAAACCCCTCCTTCTAGTAAACGACCAATCAGTGATCAGTATGCAAATGAGCCTGACCAGACAGCAGTGGAGTAAACATTGAGGAAGCAGGAAAACTCCATTAAAACTTGTGAGACACTTTATAACTAATTAACTATCAAAACAGATGTAAATGCAGCATTTATTGGTTATAGCAATGCTTCACTTTTTATTTGTAAAAATGAATGGAAGCATTTCTCAATCACATCAGCACAGAGAGACGTGACTGTCCAGTTTATAGCACCCATTGGGGGAAAATTACCTGTGACAAAAGCCCTTTACATCAAGACCCACCAATCCCTATAGGATTTATGCTGATTCAGGAATAATCACAGGTTTTTACCTAAACTTTTCTCACTTTCCACTCTCAATATTTAGTCGTTTTTAAAGAGCTTAGTGGTCTCTGCCTTTATTTCCTCCTTGGGGATTTGACTGATATGAATTAAACTGCATCACAACAAAATTGTTTTTCAGTCCCGTTTGAGAACATTTTGGATTTTTTTTTCCTACTAATTTTACTTTTGTATAGTTGTTATTAGGTTAAAATTAGTTTAAAATGCATAATGGCCATCCGATGAGATAAATGTGTTGGTGGTTCAATCTTGGTTAAAAACATCTGAATATTGATGAAGGCACACATGCAAAAATAATGGTCTGCACACGCCGTCTGAACTGTAAACAAATCACTTTGAAAAGTGATTTGAAGAAGCTGCTCTGGGTATACAAACATGTTTGCATGGGTTTTAAAATATGCAAACCTCCTGAGGATCAGGCCCTTGCATTGGTCTACAAGCATAGCATGGTTTGCTAGGTGCAATTGGTTACCACAGCAGAAAAAAAGAGGAAACAAAAGCACAGTACAATGTTCCATTGTATTTTTTCCGAGAAACAATTTTTGTATAGTTCCATGAATGTATTAGCCAACATAATAATAGTAACAATGATTAACCTCAGAGGCAGCCATCCAGCAAAGTATTTTCCCTATTTATGATCTTCAGCTCTGTATAAACTGACTTTAATGCTTAGGAGGAATCCTTAAAGTTTATCATTTTGAACATTATTTATTTTTACTGATACAGCCTCTGCAGCTCTTTTGAAAACCAGATTACTTTGCAAAATGGTCCTGTGGTAGACCGACTAGCTATTTCATATCGGAGGGTGACAAGGATAACGCTCTGAAGTCAGGTCACTGTGATCGTGTTTGTTTTTGATTTTCTCTGGCTCAGAGTAGTTCTGTCGGACAGCACAGTCTGCATTGCTTGAACACCACAGACAAACAAAAATAAAAGGTGTTTGCTCTCTCTCTCTCTGACATTCTTAAGTTTCAACAACTACATTTTCATGAATGACTCATGCAAACACATGCTGATTTCCCCTAGGTCTCTTCTTATTCCCTTTCTAAATAAAATTAAATAACAAAAAAAAAAAGTTAATATTTTCAACAATATTTCAAACATGACTGATGTTAATAATCATGTAGTTTAAATGCATTATACATAAGATTATTGGTTTATTTGCCATTGCAGCTCCATTCCTGACTATCTTATTTCTCTTTCTCACTTCACTGTTTATAAAAAATGTGCAAACTGATCTGCATGTTTTGAGTTCACACTTGCCTCAGATCACCGAGATTTGTTTTTTTTTTTTTATGCAGAGCTTGAATAAAGTCTTTGTTTAACAGGACGGGTTTTTTTTTCTTTCATCTGCTGCCGAGAGTGATAAAGCCCCAAATTAATCCCTGTGTGAGACATTAAACTGCAAAGCTGTGAAGAACCTGTACCGAGTTTAATACAATTTCCTTTGCATTAGAAATTGATACTGTTACGGCCCACATCTCTTGAGCTGCTTCTAAAATGCTATGACTGTGCAGTACCCGTGAAAAATGTTAGTTCCTCTGGATTGTTTTTTTTTTTCTTTTACAATTTGTTTTAAGAGGGTTTATGTGATGAGAAAACTGCCACATGCAGAAATATAAAGTATGTATAAATATGGTGTATGTTTGCATTTAGGCTGAAACAAAATCTAGTAAAAAAGAAATGTTCCTAGAGGAGTCAACAAATGAATAAAATGAAGAGAACACCTGAGTGATTTACTCTGAGGAAACGGCAGCTCATCCTTTATAAGCTCAAAGGTTTGTTAGAGAACATTAGTGAACAAACAAGATCATTTTAACAAGGAGGATAGCAGACAGGTCAAGTAGAAAGAGGTGGGGACGTTAAAAGCAGGTTTAGGCTGTAAAGTTATATTTTATACTTTTAACATCTCATAGAGCACTAAACTGCTAACTGCTGGTCATGCTTATCAAAAAGAGAAACTGGCAAGAAGCACCAAGTAAACATAAAATGTGTACATAAAAATAAAAAAAAAGCAAGCATGCATAGAAACTAACCAAGAACATAACTCGCACCTCGTCTTGCACAGCAATGGTGATCTCAGCATCCTGCTGTGACGATGCTTTTTTTAGGCATGGACAGGAAGATTGAGTTGATTTGAAGCTGAATGGAGCTAAATACAGGGCAGCCCTGAAAATAAATAAATAAATACAACTGACAGGCTGCTTTGCCCTTGAGTCTGGGACAGAGGTTCTTCACCAAGTAGTACATCAGCATACCGACAGAGCTGCAATGCAAAGGTGTAGATCAAGGCTGACCATGTGTTTTAAAGTGGCATAGCCAGTCCACACCTAAATCCAACCTGCAGGACGACTAAAACCTTTGGTCCATAAATATGCAAAGGTGGTGAAGGAAAACCCCAAAAATCTGCAGCTCTAAATCAACCAAAGTTGTTCTATTAAGTATTGACTCATATTATTTTATAGGAAATAAAAAAAATACACTTACTGTACCATCACTAAATGTCAAACAAATATATAACCTATAAATACCTTTGCAAAGAAGTGATTACCTGAATCTAAAAATATAAATCTAGATTAAAGATCTAAAAATAGAAGTCAGAATCCCTTGGTTTCAGTTAGCAGAACTCTTCTTAAGGTCAAAAGTAAAAAAAGAAAATTTGCTTTAAAGCAGGGAAAGCCCAAACTTAAAAAAGCTGCATTTCTCCTTTCTCCTTCATGAAGCCTGGTTACATGTCCACCCTGCTTTAGCCTCTGGAGGCAACGAGGCTATTACCATGTGGGAGAGCAGACTTCCCTCTGTGTAATTATGCTGGCAGTATCTGAGCTCTCCAAAGGCTCCGCTGCACTTCATTACATCTTCCAACCGCAAAGTGCTGCTGTTAGAAACAGCCATTAGGTCGAAAGTAACAAAAGCAGACAAATGAGCAAGTGCAGACAAGACAATGTCAAAGAGACAAGGTTTCTTGTCGTAATGAAAAAAGAAAGTTCTTAAATAATTTTCTCTCAGAGAATAGTACAAACATATTTTTCTATACAGCATCCCTTATGATTCACTTTTAACCTCCAAATGGCTTAAAATCCCAAGCCTTTCAGATTACCTATGCATCCTCCAACTGCTCCTACGTAATGACATAATGAAATACTTTCTCCTCCCATTACTTCAATGGCTCACCTTCTTTCCTTCCCCCACATTTTCCCTCTGATGTGACCTACATTCAGCTGCAGCGATGTGCACATGGATATACATGCACACACACCGCACCACTGAACCCCTTTGCACATTGCTCTAAAGTATTTCAATACCAAACTGTATCCAGGCAAATAATAGAATTTCCTACTGCATCCAATGCTGGAGTAAAAGAAAACCTATGCAGTTGCTCTACTCCTGCTGATCCCCAGATTTTCAGTCCTAACGTGACTTACTACCAGCAACAGATCAGCCATCTTTTCACCACCGACACCAAGCATGAGGAGGTGAGAACACACTGCAGGCGATGTAGCTCATTCCAGCCATCCAAGTGGCTGCCAATCACACACATTTAAGCTAACAAAAACATGGCTACAAGCATAGAAAAACACAGCAGTGTTGGGGGAAGAAAAAGGTAAACAGATAGCATCCAAGTATTTCTTAAGGTAAGATGATGCAGAAGTCAAATATGCAAAGCTTAATGTGAGAACAACAAGCAGGGATTTGCAACCAAAATCAAAGAAAGCATATATTTCCATTTACACCTATAAGGATGAAAATTATGTTAACACAAAGTAGTTGCTGTTTTTATATATTTATTAATAAAATATTCACTTTAATTTGTCATTTGAGTTCTGTATATACCCATTAGGGAGCAGTGGATGCCACTGTCCAGCTTTTCCCAGGAAAAATTATTTCCTGCTTAGGAACCCAGAGGGGCGGTCAGTGGGAACACGACCAGGGAACTCATGACCTTCCCATGACACTTAACGACGTGCTCTCATCACCAGGCCACCACACTCCGGAGCAGACACACCATGCAAGAAGTAGATCTATATCAAATTCTGCTGGATATACACAGCAACACACCAGCAGCTCAGCGAGCGCTCACTGCTTTCATCTTCTTAAAAAATGAGTTTTATATGGACTGTGCAGACTAGAAAACTGAAATTCAAGATTACCTCTGCCCACATGGCTGTGAGCTGTGTTGATGTATGATTGTCGGACTGTATATAGCATAAAAATGCTATTTCTGAAGAAAAAAAAAAAAAAAAAAAAAAAAAAAAAAAACACCAGCTGGTGAATGACAAACAAGATTTGGAGGCCTAACATTTCTGCATTTATGAGCTGCATTAGCGTTGTCATTTCATAGTGACGGAAATTTAAGCTGAGCTCAAAATTTGCAGCGACATGATCAAAATGAATAGGTATTAAAATCTTTAACCAACTGCGCCAAGAGCTGAATGATGGTTACAAAAACTGTTTGTTCTGCAACTTGGAAGGCTTTCCAAAAGACAATTACATGTTTATTAGCAGAAGAGTATGTTTGGGTCTTCATCAGGGTTCTATTCAATAGATTCCAGCACTGATTTTTTCTTTCTTTCTTTTTTTTTTTTTTTTTTTAATCTTTAACATTTATTTCTTAAATGCTCCAGTCTGGGCAATAGCAGTTCAAAGGAGTCTTCAAGAGCCCAAAAGCAGTATATTTTATATGTTTGCTGAGTGCATGTTATGTTCTGCCAGAATGTGACCAGAATTTTTTTTTTTAAAGATCTGCAAAGTCACACATAGACAATAAAATAAAATAAAATACAGGTTTGGAAATCATTCATTGGAGATTAAACTCTAACCCCTGGGGAAGTGTATGCAGTTAGCAACAGTCTAATTATTATCCATGTAAAATAGTATTCACTGTGACTTTTCTCTGGAACAATGAACATTTTAATGCAAGGTTAGTTACTCATAAAGAGTTGTAAGAACAGTTCACCTATTTATTTATTTTTTTTTCTTTAATTCATTTCTCTAATCCAGTCCTTAGAATAACTAAAAGTAGCCTTAAAGATCAATGCAAGCACATATACTGACTTGTGATCCTCTAGCAAAGGTGCCAGGATCAACAAATTTGACACTAAAGATATGCTGCAAAAAATTTTTTCTTCAATTATGCATCTTCTTCAATGTTTTAACCGCCATCTGTTTTTATTTTTTGTTACAGCTGTCAAACGTGTTCAGGAGTAGTTAGAGAAGTGAGACTGAAACACCACATTTAAATTTCAAAATAAGACAAAAATTTAAATGTGTGATAAAAGTACAATGAAACATGGGGGAAAAAATTTAATATATTTGATTTAAGACAAGTAAAGTAATCTGTGGAGTAGTCAGACAGAAAACATTTGATTTCAACCCGTTTTAATTTTTTGGGTAAAGCTTGAACTAAAAGTAGTAAAATCCTCTCACTCATACTGTGAACTATTTGAATAAAAGTGATAGGATGTCTTAAAAGTTTTATAGATTAAATTAAGCACTACTCTAAAGCACACACTTTTTCATTGGGTAAGTTCAAACAGTACCATATATCTAAACTCTATAAAATGGGAATCTGATGTAGACTGGGCAGCTGAAATTTAAAGTTTTTAAATCTGCCTACTATATAAATAAAAGTTTTCCAAAACAGCTTAATATGGATTATGTGGTTTATCTAAAGATGGGTCTGAAGATTAATTTGGGTTAAATTTTTAGCAATATTGTTTGAAAATAACTTGTAAATTGTCAGAAAGAGAAAAACAAAATGTTTCTACAAATACTCAGCTAAAAATACTAAAGCTGCTTTCACATCTTTTCTCATATCCCTAAGAAAGCTTTTGCACGTGAAAACAGTTTACGTGGGGATTAACATTGTGGGTTTGTTTCTTTATGGTCTAGTTAGGGCTGGGAAATTATTTTGTTATTATTCTTGATTTCTTAATAAATGCAATTTCCAAGTCCTAGAAGGAGGCACTGATTTATGGTCTATTTAAATTTAAAGGATATATGACTTTAATTTCTTCACTCCGGCTTTTTAGGTGGCGGAAATATGCTTAAAGTAGGCTTGCCGTCTCACATAAGGGGAGAAAACGGTGCAGCTATCAGACAGATCCATGCTGAAAGTAAACACTAAAGCAAAAGAGATGTGAAGGCCAAAATAAATACAAGATTTAGATTTTCTGGGAAAATTACACAGCCCTGGTTCTAGTTAAATACAATGCGTGTTTAATTTAGATAAGCGTGTAGAATGTGCTACAACATGAAGACTTTCATCTTTTAACATCAACAACTGTCTTTATCTGGCTTTTATTCAATGGGTTCCAACCTATCCTTTTGATCTTTTTCGTATGGTACTCCAATCTCAAAACAAATACCTGCCCGAGTGAAAAAGTGAAAAGGTTTTATTAACCTGATAGGTGTGAGGCCAATTTATTAAGAATCTTTTTAGTTCAGGGGGGTAGAGAGGATATCTGGATCTAATATTAAAGACAGATCTCCTCATCTGCATGGCGAGTTCAGGCCAGTTAATCTGGAAGCAGATCTTTGGTGCCAAAGTGCAAAAGTAAGGCTATAAAACCAGCTTTGCTATTGGTGCCATCTGTCTCTGTAGTTCGGTTTGGCATTGCCTTAACATTGTTCTTTCTTTCTTTAGTATCTTGTCTCATCTCAGTTTATGGTGATCTAATATTAGCTTGTTCTGTTTTTAACTAACTGTAATCCCTTTTACAGATAAATATAAGTTGACTGATAGACAGATGAAGTCAGCTTTTCTCGTGCTTTCGCATCTTGTTTTTTTTCTCCGCACCCTAACACTCAATGATAGCCTTACCATCTGGAGATGAAAATTCAAATCTATGTCTGTGGTCTTGGAGTTCCCTCAAGAGGCTCAAAAATCTGCAGCTGAATTACTCCAACCTCCTCATCCTGTCAGAAACTGCAAGCATTCTGCATGCTGGGGGGAGTAAATCTTTAGTGCAGGCAGTGAATTGTTAAAAGCAGGTAAAAAGCTAAAGTGAAATGTCAGAGGTTATTGCTTTGATATTTCACTAGCACTGGTCTGAATCCCTACAGATGTTGTCTTTGAGGTCTCAGGTTCAAGCCATAGGTTTATTTTTTTATGTCTACAGAAATCCTTGACAACCTATAAGCTGGAGGTATCAGACGTAAATAGTAGTTTAATTGTGCGAAAAGTCTAGATCTTCTTAAATCTCCTAAGGACATCACTTTAAAGGCCGTTTGCTGCTTGATTGATCCGAATACAAACTATAAAGTAGAGCTTAGGCTTGACATTAGTGGTAAAAACAAAGTATCTTATTTTTGATCTGGGGAAGTTTAAGTCTCATAAAGAAGATGAATTCATTACGCTGAGGTGTTGTGGTCAGCTTAAAACATACGTTTTAGCTCTTTGCACCAAGAGGTTTCCCGATTCAGAAAAAATTTCTACATTTTTAACAACTGACAAATTAAAGGTGTAGTGGAGGATTTTCGAGAAATTCTTCCACTTAAAAAAATTTGCTTGTGCTTAAAAAAAAAAAAAAAAAAAAACACAACATGCACAACCTTGTACCTGCTCCCGAGAGAGAACACCTATTAAATGCAGACGAGAGCATGCACGAGCCCATTTCTCCTCATGCATGCTCTGTTTAAATGCCGGAGCCAGCGCCATCTTTTTTATAAGTCGCCACTGTGGGGTAGAGATAGCCTATGGCGACAACAGGCCGCTGTGACAGCAAATCCCATAATGTTTTGCGAGGAGATCTCTCCAAGCAAAGCATTCCGGGATATATCTGCCTCGTCTGAGGCTTTTCTTTTCTTCTCATACACTTTATAGACACCTTTTCTCTTACGAACCTCTGCTATTTTCAAAGAAAGGCAGTGAGAAAGGTGAGCTTGACTGTGCAAAAAAAGATAACTAACTGGGGACGAGCACGTAGGGCGGCCTCATGTAAACATACCATAATAATTGACAATTAGGAGATGATCCACCTGGAAAAAGAAGATCCTGCACTATACCTTTAATTAATACATCTGAATAATCAAATTCTCTAAAAGGTACAACCTTAATATACGTTCTGTACTGTATAAAGACAAAAAAAAGTACAAAAGCAGCATATTTTTGAGGAAATCTTAAAGTAAATCTTTAATCTCTTTTCCCCTAACAGAGGTAAAGAGATCAGACATAAAAGAGACGGCATCATTCAGGTGTAAAAATACAGACCCTGCAAGGTCAGAAAGGACCATCTTCATTAAAGAAGGACTCCGCTGAGGCAGATTAGGTCTGTCCTGTACTCTCTATAGTCCTTCACCTACAGGAGTGATTTTATCACTGAAGCAAAAAAACATCTATTTTCTACAAGTCGTGCTGAGAAGCACATTTATCTTCATCTGAAGGACCAAAAACACCCAATAATGACCAAAAAATGCAGGTGGGAGGAATTCTGGTTTGCACACAAATGCTCTCCTATAACAGTCCAGCCGTGATTTAGAGAAAAAAAAAAACACATATTTTAGACAAAACAAGTCTTGAATAAAGCCCTTACAGTAGCTGAACATTAGCTTTTGGTTCTGCTGAGACAAGTCATGAACAACAACAGTTAGAATACACTTGGACAAGGTTGCTGCACATCTGTACAGGCTGGTTTCCAAGAGTACAACATGTTTGTGCATGTTGGCCCTACATTCATGTGCTTCATTCATAAAAAGAAGCAAAATTTGATTTTAATTCAAGTGAGAAGCTGTGGGGAAAAAAGCTGTCAACCAAACATGCAGTTGCTGCTCTTTTGGATAAGAAAAATACAGTTAAGATTACCTGCCAAGTTAAACAGGAACAGACACACAATTTGGAAATAAAGCCAAGCTTTTAACAAGAAGAGACATCTGACACAAACATGGTTCTGGGAAGAGCTGAATCATGGTGTGACTTAAGTACAACTTGGGATAAATCATAGAGGGGCAATGGTTCTGGATGACAGGCTTTCGTTGCCAAACAAGGCTGTCTTTAACACATGCTGTCAAAACCAAGGTCCTATGAAGGAAATTCAGCCCATCACCTCACATCATGACTGCCAAATACAGCTGGAAGCATGAATTCACACAGCTAGGCGGTGGCCGCTGTAAGATTGTCATGCTATGAAAACCTTGAGTTAAACTGCTACGGTTCAATAATACCTAGGAAAATTACAACTGCAAGAAGTATGCTGGTGAAGATTCTCAGTCATCCAGGTCATAGTCATACCAAAAAAAATAAAAACAATCCACTGGATTTGGTTTCCAAGTTTGAAGATGTTTCACTTCCCATCCAGGAAGCTTTTTAAATTCAAATTGCTGCTAACTGCTAGAAGTGTACAACCTCTTACCATGTTTAGCAAACACAGTTTTTTTTTAAGTTTAGTCACTACATTACCTTACCACTTGCACTTTCTAGTGCAAGTGCTTTTATATAATTTACACATGCATATTTAATTTAAAAATATGTCAATTTCCCTCCCTTTTACCTTCTCAAACATTTGACATGCAAAGGGGAGTGAATCTTGCACATACGTGGTGTCTGCATAAAGTCACATATAATTAAACAGTTCGGGTTTATTTCTGTTTTGTTGAGACTTGTCTTAGCAACTGTCTTGTCAAAATATGCAAGCAGTATTAAATGGTCTCTGTGAGAGGAGTTAGCTACACTGAATTTTTGAATATTGCATCAAAATTCCAACATATTTCGTATGCAACCATTTCAGATGCAATGGCGTAACACCAGCATGGTACGTGAACGTAAATATATGGGCATAGTGGCAACATTGTAGTTTAACTACAGCAAGAAAAAAAGATCACCACGAAGAGAATCAGCCTGTAGTTGATATATATAAAAAGGCAGCTTAAAGCATGCTTTAAAGAAAAGTTGTGATAACTGCAGCGGCCAAATAGACAGAAAAATACAAAAAAAAAACTTCAAATTATAGCTTCGAGTTTAAAAACAAAGTGAAAATGTGAAAGCATGGTTCAGATCACTGATTTGCAAAGGCATTTTCAGAAATTTTAAATCCTTATACCACATTATGACGGAAGAGCTTACTGAATGAACCGGTCCTTTAATCAAACTAAATCTACCACTCCCAAACTGCCTTTACCACATAGTATGAGTTCATTAGAAGGAAACCAACTAGCTTTGCACATCTCTTTTTTTTTCGCATGCAACCTTTTTGCACATGCTTTAGAGCACTTTAGAGTTGGACCGCTCGACGATCAGGTGCTTTGTGAATGATAACAGTTCTACAGACATGTTTTACGACTTGCAATACTGAGCTTGTTAAAAAGAGAAAAAAAAAACTGTAAAGCTTTCATTGTAATTTTAGCCCCAGAAGGTATACTAAAAAAAACAAACAAAAATGTTTTAAAAAGGCAAGATTTTATCTCTAAAATCCCTGCCTACTGTGCTGCTTTTCTTGTTTGATGGGTCACCCTCAGCTTCTACATTGAAGGTTACAGATAGAGCATGTTATAAGGTGGAAAGAAAATACTCAGCTTATAAAGAAAAGATTTTGGGTTCAATTCCAACTTTGTCGAATAGAATGCTTGTAGAGCAAGACACTGACCCTACCTGATTGCTTACCGTAGAACTGAAATCTTGACACTTACTTTTGCAAACAGACTGAAACTAACAGCTGCTCAATGAAAACAGAAAACCTAACTCTTAAAGCCTTGATGCAAAAAGCCTCTAAAAAACATCCTTTGTCCCATTCTGAAGAAGACACAACATCAGGATTGGACTGCGAGCCTCAACCGTCTCTCTTTCAAGGAATTTTTACCACCATGTATGGAAAGGTAATAACAATGGATATGCATGGATTTCTCATGTCCTTTAAATGCTTGCACACTCTGCCAGAAGTGAGGGCACAGCTGGTCCTGATGACTCGAGCGCTCTTGCTTTTAAAGACCAAGCTCAGATAACTGCTGGCCTCATCGGTTATAGCGCCTCTGAAATTACACCTCCAGTTTCCCTCTGTGCCCACAGAGTCCCACACACTGGGCATACATACTGTCTGGAACAAAGAAAATGAAACTCTACCTCTAACTACAGCCGGTAGTGAAAATATATGAGCTTTCAAGGATTAACTAAAGGGATTGTATAACCAGTGAAGCCATACTGGACAATTATCTGATCATGGACCCATGAACTTCAAACAATTTACAAACATCAATAACCTCTTGGGACGATTACAAAAACAGCATTGGTGGTAAGTTTAGGTACATAATTTAATGTTAGGTATGATTTGCAGCTGCTGCAAGAATGTAGAAAAAATGAAAATTAAACAAGGTAATTACAGGGTCTGTAATTAGTTAATCAAAAATCACTTTTTACTCTAAAGCCATATCAGCAAAATAAACCAAATGTTAATTTCCAAAAATTGTTTTGCTCCTCAATTATTGCATAAATAATCATGTGAAAACATCAACACATACAGTACTTGCTTTTATTCGATTATTGAGGTTTTTCAACCATCAGACTGGTGGAAGTTTCTTTGAAAATCTACTTCTATTGAACCATTCACGAACATTAATTATAGCACAACTACTTCCACTAAATATGGTTACCAATCTATGTAGCAACAAGACATACAATATTGCCCATAAGAGTTTTACATTTGCTGCAAACAGCAGTTGCATTTCTAATACTGGCAGAACTACAAGTTAAACTCTGCATAATTAATTTCCTTTATGTGCTTAATGATGCTTATTCAATGTACAGCATTTAATATGATTGAAAAAATTGCAACTGAGTCTACCGTTTCTTGTTAGGCCAGTTACTAAGACAAATAGTGAATGTTCCTGTTTCTAGTTCCTTCCTAACTGACAGCGCTAGCTGGATACTTAATTAATGTGACAGCAGAGGCACTTACTGTAGCTTAGATATCATTAGCTCAGATATCCTTAGCACAGATGTCCATACTGATCGGAGGTATTCTGAACAAGCCATAGTTTTCTTACTCTGAATACCCCGAGGGGACCAACTCCTGTGATGACTCGTGTGTCAGATTTACAGGTGCATAAGAAACAGCGAGGGCAAAGGTTCCCGCTTGGGATTTTTTTAACGTATATAAGAAAATATAATTAAATACGTACTTTTTTTTTAATTCAAAATTTTTAAATGAATAAATCATTGCAAGTTTTCAGTCTCGCAATGAATCCATCTTGAAAGCCTCCTGCTAATATGTCTAATTTAGAATTTATATTTATGTGTTTTTTTTTTAATAAAACAAAACAATTTTTTTTTTGCATTTTTCTGTGATGCTTTGTTTTCCAAACAAATTACTGAAGGACAGAAGTTGAGTCTCTGAGACCGATATTATTGTTGTTTTTTTCTCTTCGTACAACAGCCCAAACAAAATACATTAGACACAAATCATCAAAATTTAATCAGGAGGATCTTGCGGAGGGTAAAATTCAATGAACACACACCATTATTGTTGCTGAACAGACAAAGAGATAAAAAATGAGCATTTTTTTCCACATAGATGCTGCTTCATATTTTATCTGACAGCTGCTGAACATGTGGGCATGATCTCAAAATCAGCACCCCAGTGCTTTTTTAATGTCACACTGCAACAAGAATCCTGGTGTATTCCTGTAAACCATTCATAAGAACAGAATCATGCCACATGAACAGCTAGTCCAGCAGGGTATTCACAATATGCTATATAATGTGCTTATTGTTATTCATTTCTGATGGAATTTGTCTATAACCCAAAAGAGATAATGAAGTACTGCAGGTTTTCATAATATAGAACTTCCTTGGTATTTCCAGTTTAAAATAAAAAGGACCAAATCCAACAACAGAACGTGAACTCAAGTTTATCAAGCTTTGACAAATAGTGGCCTTACTGCTGTAAAGGGCAAGCAAACCTTCAGGAGTAAAAACCTTTTCAGAACCCCTTTATTCCCACTTGGAATGAGCCCTTTATGAGATTCTGACAGTGTGATAACCTTGCGCAGATACATCACACCCTTATGATATTACAAATAATACTAAAAGATTAGAAGAAAGGAAAGAGCTTGTATAAATAATGCAGAAAAAGTACAATGTATTGCTACAAGGTCGAATAGAGTATTTAAATAGTGTAGATATTTTGCTGCAAAGCTAAACAGCAGTGGAAGGGCACAGGTGAAAACATTTTACAGGATCCAAATTCATTATATTCAGTTTAAGAAAAAAAATGAAGGGTTTTCATCCAACCCTTGATACACATACAACTTTAAGACAAAGAGACAACCGTTAACCAACAATACAGTTAAATTATTTGTAACTTTATAAGCTTTAGCTTCGGGTTTTGTTTCTTATTACTTAATGCATCAAAACTTACAGCTCACAAGAGTCTAATCCTAATAAGTCAATGAAAATGATTTACAGTTTTACAAAATGTATACTTAGGCGATGCCAAAACATCCGCCCTAACTCCAAAATCCCTCAAGCACTACAGAGCAAGGACTATATAGCGGACTTTACAGTGAACTCCATTAACTGACCGTTCGAACAGATAATCACTACTTTTCGGTCCCGGTTTGTCACGTGACTCCGTCTACCATGACGGTGCCTGCGCCATCTTTGTTAATTGTCGCCGCTGTTGGGTAGTGTCAGTCTATGACGACAGCAGGCCGCTGTGACAGCAAATCCCATAATGCTTTGGGAAATGAGCTCTCCATGCAAAGCCTTCCAGGATATATCTGCTCATCTAAAAATTTAGAGTCCACTACTTTTTCACTAACTAGTCATTCGGACACTCATCTAAAATGGCGTAATCACTATATAGTGTCCAATATAGTGGTTTGGGTGGACATTCAGACACAGCCTTAGACATTTTTTGTTCAGACTAACACAGTAGAAGAAGACCTCGGGTGAACGCTCAAAAATACATAATACATAATTTTTTTGTTGCAATCCATTCACTTAATTTATCATAAATATTGAAAGGTTATACATCTCTGTGGTGAGTTTCTATTGAGCTGTTCATTTTACACGCAGACAAAATAATTAGGCGAGATCGAATAGGCACTTAAATTATCATCCCAACAGTTTGAGGCATTTTATGCGATGATAATGAACTAAGGATTACCATGAAACTGAACTTCTGTCTTTTTGGCTGAAAATCCATGACTACGGACACCAGAGCAAGAAAATATGCAATTACTATCCAAATAAATCAGGCTAAAACAATTATGTTAGGCAGCTGCATTGTTAAGCAGGAATCAATTGCCTTTTTTACGACATATTTCAAAAATCAACACAGCATTTCTTGATAAACTCGTGACTAAACCAAGAGTGGAAAATGTTTAATATGAAAAGTCACAATGTCAACCATTCTGTCAGTTTTAAAGGTTTGTAAATTTTAACAGTCAAATTTCAGAGCTGTTATCAAGATTACTGAATCAAATAAACAATTATGTGTGAGGGATTGCTTTCGAGTCACTGAGTCGATGCAATCAGCTGTTTTTTTTTTAAACCAATCTGACTTTATGATCTAGTTGAATTACCTCTGTAAAGTGCCTTGAGATGACACGTGTTGTAAATTGCCGCTATATAAATAAACTGAACTGAAATGTAATTGTATAATTGGCCATGGCGCTCCTATGAAATAAGTCTTGAAAAATGAGTTTAATCCACAAGGAGAAACTGAATATGAACAGCTTTCAATTGTTGCATACCATGCCTAATTCCCACTACACTAGTTCCAGTTTTTAAAAATGTTTAATGTAACGGGCAGTTAGATTGGCTGGCTGATATTTGCATGTTGTTTTTGTGTCGTTATAGGCCGGTGCATGCATGTGTTCTCTAATCAATTACGAACTCAGCAGGCATGCTTTGAGACCACGTGAAGCACATCCATTGCATCTAGCTCCATCTGCCTTCCACTGTTCATGTTTTGTTTAAGTTGTTAATAAAGTTTTTTGGTTTGTTTAAATTAGGAAATGTGTAACAGTTGTTATGATTGTATCTTTTTTATAATGTAAGGGAAGAAGACAAGAAACAAAACAAAAAAAAAAAGCAATACAGGCTCAAAGAATGCCCACTCACAGAAAAAAAACGACCTATTCCAAAGCAGGAACAATATATCAAACGATTAAACTGAACGTCATGAAAATACAACAGGAATGAAAAAAAAAAAAAAAAACATCTCTTCTTCCCATCCTATACCGCATGAATCATCTCATCTTATCTGATGCTAATGATATTTGCAGCCCTATTATCATTCACCATCATTAACACAGATCATGCATTTCATTACTCATCATATTTTATAGACTCTTTGTGGTATGACAGCTTTAACAGATAATATGAACCTACAAAGACTTCCTTAACTACACTTTTAAAGGTTAGGCATTTAGATGTTTTTTTGCAGGCATTTGCTGACTTACAGACCTCAGAACATCAGTGCCATTTAGTTGAATTCTTTGCCTCTATTCACTCTGTGATTACATTTTTTATTTAACCTATTTTAGCAGGGCTCAATAAATGTGAAGCAAACTGTATGCAGCTTGTTGATTTATGCAAACTATGTAAAAGAATACAACATTGATGAGTTAGTCAGATCTACAATAATACTTTTAGCAGGTGTGTTTTTTTTCTGCATACTGTACAAAATTTAACACACAAATGGTGTCAGATTCAAACAGCTCTGATCAAACATATTTTCTCCTCACAGTGTGCACCAATAAATCCCTGCAAAACTAATACAGAAAATAATTAAAAGGATTATTTTAATCATTGCTAACTTGGGATTAACATGCACAAAGAAACGATGAAGATGTGAGTAAATGGTTTTAGCTTTAATGCGGTTTGGCACTGTAGAATAAAGCTCCATTGTTGCTGCTGTATACACAGACAACAGCTCTCCTGCACACCTGTAGTCCGTTGTGTTCAATTTGCAGACACAAAGGGAGGGCATCTCATTCCACACAATAAATATCCAGCTGCAGAGACAAAAAGATCCCAGGCAGCAAGCTGTAGTAATTAGATAGCTCAGTGCCAGGCATAAAATGGATATTTTGGTATGTTTGAAGTGCTTTTGGGTGATGTGCTTAAGAAGTAGTTGCCTCAGTCTTTGCAGTACAGATCAAGGACCACAGCTTCGATACAAAGAATTCAGTAAGACCATGAAGGACTCCTTGAATTAATGCAAAAGTGATGTTGAATAAGCATAAAATTTAAATTAAAACATCTGTGGATTGCAAGATGAATGTTTTATCTCCATGGAACAATCTCCTGCATTGAAAGGGGGAGGGGGAGAGGTGGCCTAGTGGTTATAGCATTGGGCTTGGAATTCAGAGGTTCTGGGTTCAAGCCCCAGTCCCACAAACTGCCACTCTGGGTCCCTGAGCAAGACCCTTAACCCCACACTGCTCCCCGGTTGCCACACAATGGCAGCCCACTGCTCCCCAAAGGGATGGGTTAAATGCAGAGGTAAATTTCTCCAGGTTGATAAAAAAAACAACAACATTAAATGTGCAGTGACCGTAACAGTAAATGTGCAGTGAGGTAAAGGTGTTTAGTAACATGTCTGTAAGGCAGGTGTCTCCAACCCTGGTTCTCCAAAACAAATCAAAGCCCATTACCAGACATTTTCAAGCTTGATGGAATCCTGAAGGGGCAACTTAGTTATTCCATTCAGCTAGATTGAAGCAGGGATACATCTAAAATCTGCAGGACAGTAGATCTTAAGAACCACGGTAGGAGAATACCATGCTTTAATGAGTCTGGGCCTGTTTATTGTGCACAACAACTTAACGGCTTCCACTGTTTTCTCCATCCCTAAGACCCCTGCAGTAACTGGTCTTAATAACTTTCAACCTGTAGTACTTACATCTGTGCCTCCCTCCCTGTGACACCTTGGACCCATCCACAGACAAAGCAATATGTTTAGCTCTTCCCACATTCCTCAGCCATCTTGAGAGGGGAAACACCTGTGTGGAAATGCTTTTCATTGACTACAGCTAAGCACTGAACACCATAAACCAGGCATCCCCAAACTCGGTCCTCGAGGGCCGCTGTCCTGCAGGTTTTAGAGGTTTCCCTGCTTTAGAACAGCTGATTATCATGAATGCAGTAGAGCAGAAGCCTGTTAATCAGCTTTCAATTAAAATCAGCTGTGCTGGAACAAGGAAACCTCTAAAACCTGCAGGACAGCGGCCCTTGAGGACCGAGTTTGGGGATGCCTGCCATAAACCATCCAAACTGGTCACTAAACTCATTGCCCTGTCTTTGAAGAAGTCCATCTGCTGCTGGATATTAGACTTCCTTACCAACAAACCACAGGTAATGAGAACCAGCAGACACTTTTCCTCCACACTAGTCCTCAGCACAGGTGTACCTCAGGGCTGTGTTCTCAGTCCACTCCTTTACTAATCATCACATGTTTGTTTGAGCTGTGCCACAGCTCAAACATTGTCCTTAAGTCAGCTGACAAAACCACCATCTTCTACCTCATTACCATCTATGACAACAGTGCATATAAGGTGAATAACTGATCTGTTGGTGTCAGGCAGATAACCTCTCTGAATGTTAGCGAAACTAAGGAGATGATGGTCGACAGCATGGGGGGCCAGCATTATTGAGGGCCTGTATCTCAGTGTGTTACGGGAACTGCACCAGTGAGAGCCAGAAAACGCTACAGAGGGTTATGCAACTGGCAGAGGACATCACTGGTAGCATCTCCCTCCAGTACAAGACATTAACCACAGCAGTTGTCTAAGCAAAGGATGCAGCATTATCAAAGAATACAGTCACCCAGCAAAAGGACTTTTCCGTCTGATACCTTCTGGCAGGCTGTACAAGTGCCTGGCAGCTGACACAAAAAGACTCAAAGTCAAAGACTGTTATTATCCACAAGCTGTCAGATTACTGAACTCCTGATAATAATGCTGAACTCTTGACAGCAACATTGCCCTTAACCAAATTTGAGACACTTCATTTGCTCTTTGCTGCTGCACTACATGACTTTTCTTAATTCAAGATCATTAGTACTCCTTTATTTCATGTTGAGTCAGATGGTTATTCTCATCCTAAGCATTTCATCACATTGTTAATTGTCAGTTAACCTGCATTTGAAAAAATGTCATACAATATAATACAGTATCTAATAACTATAGGATAGTTGCTGGGTGTCTAACGGACGGTATCCGGACAGCTGACCACACACACACACACACACACACACAAAAAAATAAACATTAACACACTATCATTTCATATGAAATAATCTGCAAGGCAGACATTTAGCTATAGCCAGGAGCATTGACTAGGCATTGTTTTCTACTAGTAGTGTGTTACAGAGGAAGAGGTGAAAAAGATTCTACACTGCTGTCCAGTCAATTAAACTGTAAAACTCTACTGAAGGGCTAACAAAGTCACTTTCAAACCAATCTTGACATTAATAGTTATATTTTTCACATTTCAAGCTTGACTACTTTCTTTGTTTTCAGAATGATCCAACAAATTACTGTAATTTGTGGGTGAGAGTAGCTGTAACAAGCTTCTTTTTTAATCTGCTGTCCTTATCACAAGTGGTTTTTTGTTGATGAAGTGTTTCCATGACAGGAAGATGTTCAGATCACCAAGACTGATATCAACCCGGCCACAGTGCTTCAAAGGAACATGTAAAAGTCAGTGCACATAGAATAAACCGGAAACTATGAATAGCCTGTGCTTTTGGCATACCTGTGTTTCACCCCAGATTGTAAATGCTTCCACAGCTCTCAAGTTAAAGTAAGGTGGTAAAACCAAGCACTTTCCTGTTTATTCTTCTTTATTAATTAGCGACTGTATCAGCTTCTAGTTGGTTATATGGTTTAGCATGTTTTAGATTACACTAGATTTTCTCAAAACAAACTGTAATGAAAACAATACACACAAAAAAGCCTGTTGACTCGTTTTATGGGACATTTCATTTTTTTTTACAAAATTTTCAACCAAAAGATAAATGTTGGGGGAGTTTTTAAAAAAAAAAAACAGATGAGGCTGACTCTAAAGAGGACAAATTAACATTGGCACCTTTTTGTATCGTATGTCATCACCATGTCTACAAATAAATGTCAGCAACCCATAATTATGTTGAAGAGGGTGGTATGCAACAGCGTCTGACTCAATGGAGCTGGGAGATTTTCAGGATGAAAAACTCAGATAAACTAACAAAAAAACAACTGACTCGATAAAAAGAGATTGAACTTTTTTCATAAAAATACATATGCTAATGAGCCTAACTACAGAGAGCATTTTTATTAGCTTTTGTCAATAACTGCACTGAGGCATTTGTTATGTTCTCCAACATTAATAGACTATCCATAAATACAAACCAGAGGGCATAACGGAAGCTAAGTCCTAAAGAAAATCAAGATTTCTTGGTCTCCAAGACATTAAGCTTTGGAAATTATTATGCACATCAGGAAATACAATCTTCCACCACAGAGTCATGGTCAGAGTCCTGCTCATCAACCAGAGACATAATCACAGGCATCAGCAAACTTTATGATGTGTTGGTCCTCATATTGACTCTTAGCTTGCTTTTTATTTTTTAATTCATTTATTTATTTTTTGACTGTTAAAAAAAATAATAATAATAAGGGGCAAAGAGTTCATGAAATATTTTCCTTTTTACATACTCCTATAGGGGCAACTAATTCTACAACCTAAATGAACTATGGCTGCAGGTGCACTTTTAGTATTTTACAGTGTTGCACCGATACCAGTATCGGACGGAGCCCCGATACTGCACTAAAATGGTGGCATCGGTATCTGCGAGTACCGACAAATAGGGCACCGATACCATTTTGAGAGCCAAAAGTTTATTCAGCTATTGTCACCCATTCCAGGTAAACAATAAAAAGTTCTACTGGATCACTTTGTATTAGTCTTTTTTCTGCTTCACAAAGGTAGGCAGCAGCTAGACAAAGCCATGATGGCAATTATTTTACATCCAAGTAGTATGCAGTTCTTCATAAATACCAGATGGTATCGGTATAAGCCAATACTGCATAGCCAGGTATCGGGGCCAAAAACTGGCCTCGACGCAACACTAGTATTTTCCCACAGATTCTTTTAGACTAAATATGCAAACAAATATATCAAAGAAAATGAAGTTTAAAAAATATGATAGGTCTGGACAATAGTGAATAATAAGGAATGATTTCCTTATAGTGTTACAAGAAAAGCTGTTTGATAGTATTATTTTCTCAGTAACGTAGACATTATCAAAATTCTGATTTTAGAATCGTTGTTACAATACTTGAAAATATAGATGGAAACATTTCTACAACTTGATCAATTAAAGCAACTGTACTGTAGCGCACACTCTGCCGCAGGAAATAGCTTCTTTCCATTTGTAGCGCAGTGGGAAAGCATAGGTGGTGGGATAGAAGCATACTGTTTGTGATGCCAACCAGCAAAGTAAGGGTAAGGTTTGCAGATACATGTACACACCAACTAAGACTAACAAAAAGAGAGACACATGGAGATGGGAAAGACCGCCACAAATTCATTGATAGCTAGAGGTGCAAACCACCAACTTTTACCACATATAGTATCTGTTCACTTTGCTTGGTTGATGATACAATATTTGCTGGTATCAAAGTCTGTAAGGAAATAATTTCCCTTCAATTCACAAGTCTACGTTAAATAATAAAGAAATATCATGTGCCTATCTGACACAATCATTTCAAATGATGTAGACTTGCAAGAAACAACTCAAATATAATTTCATAATTTTGTTTATAAAATAAAACCTTGTGGATTTAAGAATTAAAGTGTATCTTAAAAAATAATGGTGGATTGATGGTTTAATTTGAATTAGTGTTATTGGACCATTTACTCCATGCATTGATGTAGATCTATCTATGTATTTCTATAATAATACTGACAGTGTTCCTAAACTGGAAGCATAGAAGCATTTTACACTATCTGAAGTCAAAGGTAAAATTCAGTGTGATTTAAACATAATGTTTGGAAACAAACACTTTATCATCTTTATAATTTATTGACCCTTAGTTCATTTTACAACAAAATGTATGATATTCTTAATATATTGTATGAAAACCGATGCATTCTGATTTTTTTGTCTATTTCATTGATTTACTCATCCATCAATATCAACCGTCTTATATTTCATTATTAAACAGTTTTGTTTAAAGACAGGAAAACATGAAAGCCATCTGAATTCATCAACAGTTTACATCATGATAAGCAACCGCATAATTAGTTAATATATTTGCCTTTAGTAGCCATTAGTGATGTTATGAGATGAGCCGAGGCTTGAGGCGTGTGTTTAGTAATGGAGTGGCCGTTCCCACGATGGCTTTCTGATGGGCAGTTACCATTGCTAGTGGTGTCAGCAGTAAGTCATTGACCTCCACTCCTGAGGTTGATGGTTTGAGACCCACCTTTGACATTTGAAAGTTGCGATAATACTTAAGCATTTTGGCTATGGTGACTAATTTGTATTGGTATTGTCACGTTGGACTGAGCTCCGCAGTGAGATGGAGCAACTCTGACTCTTCTATCCAGAAGCCAAACGAGGAGAAGAGGAATATGAAGCTCACTATAATGAACCGCGCTGCCTTGGCAATTTGTGCTATTTTGCGCTGAAAGCCCTAAAAAGAAATGGCGACGACATATTTGGACAAAGACATGGCTGAGCGAATGTGGCTACTGCGGTCTGTCGATTTTACAGAAAGAACTTAAATTCACTCATTGCACCCCTGCCATGCTTCTGTGTTTACATCAGAGAGGAAGAAGAAACAGAAGAATCCTTGTTTGCCCACTGATCGATTTGCCCACGACGGTCGGGAGAAAATCAAATATGTTTGATTTTTGTCATGATTCCTGGTGGTCGTAAGAGGCTGATCGCCCCTCGTAACCCCCTGTACACTACACGACTCACCATCAGGCTGAAAGTTGGCCCGACCGAAAAATTCTTGCACGACTGGAAAATCGCTCAGAAAAAAAATTATAAATAGAAATATTGCACGGTGTACCTTAAAGCAAATGGCCAAATGGTTCAATGCCTCATGAGGCTTCATCTCACCACCGCTAGTAGCCATTTACTTAGATAGTTCAGTATTTCATCTGTTTTTGAAAGAACAAAACTACTATTTATGTATAAAATAAATTAAATTATCATCAACTAATTTAGTAATCGAAATGTTCGTTTCGCCTTCATTTTGCTTTCAAGATGAAAAACCTTTTTTCTTTTTTTTTTTTTTTGTTTTTTTTTTTTTGTCGTGAATTTATCCCATTCAGAATTGGCACAGTTTGATCATCTTCAAGATTTGCCATCTCATTATTTAACAATTATTTAAAAAAAAACTGATAGATTAATCAATTAGCCAAATATTCATTAGCTACATTTAATTTATAGGCCTATATTTCACACACATTTAAAACATATTTAAAAAATAAAATAAAAAACATAAAAACTACAGGCATTTTTGTATTTTAAAAACTGAACAGCCACTAGTATTTTGTTGGTTTGGTTTCCAGTACTGGTTTTGGATGCGAGTGAGTAAAATGACCTTGCCTTACAGTTAAGAGTGTCTGAGACCAATAAAAATAAAAAATAAAAGATGAAAGTGCAGCACTTTATTAGATCACTACAGGACTTATTTATATTTAAAATGCAGAGAGGAAAACCAACAGCATCTCCTTAAGTTCCACTGAAGTGGGCTGGACCTGCCTTCACTGTGTACATTCAATGAAGTCACTTTCTTCAGTAAATACAAAAAAAAAAAAGAAAAAAAAAAAGAAAAGACAAACAAAACAAAAAAAAACATAATGAATCTATGTCTTCGTACATATAAGTGCCAAACAGTAAACACTTTTTCGTTTTGTGTCTCCGCCGCCTCTTCTTTGCTTGAACCATTTGTCTTTTGAGCCCAAACGCACAGAACTCAACCATTGTTACTGTGGATAAGAACAATAACAGGAAGACAACCCGCCTTATATGTTGCAAAAACATTGAAAAAAAAAAAACAAAAACATCCAGTTGTGGATTTATAATCTGAGCATCGAGCTTTAACATCACCGCTTACAATTGTTCCGCGTCCAGAAACAAAGCGCCTCAACAAACCCAGCCATGCAGATCTGCATGAAAATCAAAGAGCGCAAACAAAGCCTCACCTAAACACCGCCTCGCTGCTGTCTGGATGCTGCTGGCCGTCGCTTCATTATTTAGATCCCGCACGCCTTGCTGCACAGCCAGCATGCGGCTCTGCTTGGCTCGCCTCTGCCCTCCCTCCGTTCACTGATATCCACTACAGCTCTGAGCAGAGCGGCTGTGTTGTCTGTCACATTGTAGCTGCCCTTTTTTCCTCTCTCTCATCC
>NW_015151110.1:398013-406559 GCF_000732505.1 Cyprinodon variegatus
GGCTTTACAGACACCATTACGCAGCTGAAACAGACATGGATGATGCAAGTCAAATTAGGTCTACATTTTTCACCACGCCATGTCACACATAGGATTGTGGGATTATGGCTCCTGAGCGCCAGATAGAATATTCTGCAGTCAGGGTCATTCTAGATAGGAGAATTCTTTTCCCCTTTTCTCAGAACTATAGTGGCAAGCTGGTATCTGCTACAAAGGATTTTATCTTGTTTGTGTGTTGCATATGAAATCTTCTGCAATGAGGGAGACATAAAAAGTTAGTACATCTTTGTTTCATCAAGCTGATTAGAACACGGGTTTGATTATGTTGTCTCCCATTAACTCCCAGACCTCTCTCTCCACACACACCTCCACCAGCTCTGCCGGGGGAAGACCAGGAACCATGGTGGTGGGATTTGTGTGCTTAGATCCTCCCAAAGGTTATGTTTATATGCCCCGGTGGAGCCCAATGCAAACTGCCCCTGGGTGATTGGTCAGTTGAAGAGCGTTTCAAAAAACCCCTAAGAAAAAAAAAACATTCAGGCATGGTATGTCGCCTGGTACTGGGGAGCCAGGACCTCAACCTGAAGCCTGATCCTAACATTGGTGGTTGAGAAACCTAAACCTAAGGTAAGTGGGTTTCATATGATTTCATTAAACTCCTGTTTCGAATTCTGGACCAATACCGAGTTTGCATTCCAACATTTATCGTAAAAATGATGCAGATCTGCCCCTGCAGTACAGTACTGTTGCCCCACATGTTTTAGGTGTCTCCTCGCTGACAAACACCTGACTTATCTGAATGAATGATTAAGAGACTTCTGCAGCACATCATGGCTGCTGTCAAGGTCATGCATTCATTTTAATTTCATTTGATTATTTCCCGAAATGTAGCAAATTATAGGTAGGGTGCTTTGTCCAGTGGGTAATGCCCTCAAAGTGACAGGAGTTGACAGGAGCGATCAGGAACAGGTCCACAAGAGAGAAGGGGGAAAGCTGCGCATGTATGGAAATCAAACCACAATCATTCAGTGAGGGAACATGCACTGGTGTGTAATATATGGGCACCACCTGGTACAGTTCAGCATGTAACATGTTAAACATGTGCATGAGTGGTAGTTTATGGGTGCCTGTATGAAGTAAAGCTGCTCATATGAGTATTTGTTGCGTGTGTGGACTTTTGGAAGAATCCTCAAGCCATAGACAACAGTTTCCCATTATTGTGGGCTAGGTGGTTTTCAATCAATCATACAGTTAAAGTATTCAGAACCCTTGAACTTTTTGACCTTTTGCCGCATTTCAGGCTTCAAACGTAAAGATCTAAATTTGTAATTCTTTGTGAAGAATCAATAACAAGTGGGACACAATCACGAAGAGAAAGGAAGTTTATTGGATTTTTTTTTTTTTAACCACTAAAAACTGAAAAATGGGTTATGCAAAATATTTAAGCCAAGTTGTGTTAATACTTTGTAATGCCACCTTTTGCTTGGTTTACAGGTGCAAATTTCTTTGGGTATGTCTCTATCAGTTTTGCACATCGAAAGACTGAAAGTTTGACCTTTTTATCCCTGAAAAACAGCTGGATCTCAGTGAGGCTGGATATAGAGTTTTTATGAACAGCAGTTTTCAGTTCTTTTCACAGATGCTGGATTGGATTCAGGGCTGGACTTTAACTTGACCATTCTAACACTTGGATATATTTATTTTTGAACCATTCCATTGTAGATTTTTATTTATGTTTTGGATTATTGAGTGTGTGCCATTTCAAAGGATGCACCCTCCAAGGAACCAGGCTAACTGGACTGGGTCCTTCGAGGACCATGAAAATAAGGAGACCGGAAGAGTTTTGGCTATGGATTCAAACAGGTCCAGCCTTCTCCAGCTTTCACTCCCCTCCCCCACCCCTGACACCACCATGGACTCTTTGTCGCAACAGTTGACAAACAAAGCAGACTAAGAGTCGATACCGAACAAAAAAAGGCTGCATTTGTCAGCTGCATAATGAGGAGTCTTCCAATCTAAACGGCCTCGGTGCTGCCCTATGACGTAATCGGCCAATGAATCTGGCCTTCGGAGGATGCAGCTGCTTATTCAAACTCAACTATTGTCTTGTTGAAGGATACATCTCTGTCCCAGTCTCAGGTCTTTTACAGACTCCAATAGGTTTTCTTCCAGAATGGTCGTGTATTTGGCTCCATCCATCTTCGCATTAATTTCCCATCGGTGTTGCTTTTACGTCACACATAACGTTTTGCATTGTTGCCAAAAACTTTGATTTTGGTGTCATCTGACCAGAGCACCCTCATCCACGTGTCTGGAGTGTCTCCCAGGTTGCCTGTTGCAAAGTTCAAACAAGATATTTTTATGGATATGCTGTATCTCAGACCTGTCTGGTGTGTTCCTTGTTCCTCATGATGTTCTCTGCGGTTTAAGCAGACTTCTGAGACGATTACAGAGCAGGTGGATTTATATGGAGAATTGATCACACACAGGTGGATTCTATTCATTATCATCAGTCATTTTGGTTGACATTGGATCATTCAGAGATCCTCACTGAACTAATGGAGACAGTTTGCTGCACTGAAAGTAAAGGGGATGTTTCATTTTGCACTTCCCACTCTTCAGTTTATTTGTTAAGAGGTTTAGAATATCCAATAAATTTCATTCCACCTTATGATTTTGTCCCACTTGTTGTTGATTCTTCACAAAGAATTAGATATCTTTGTGTTTGAAACCTGAAATGTGGCAAACGGTCGAAAAGTTCAAAGGGGCTGAATACTTTCGCAAGGCATTGTATTTTAATTGCTCTATTGTAATAAACATCAGTTACAGTTGCTGTGAGGCATTCAATTTAAAAGGAAATGCAATGTTATAATAACATATAATTATTTTAATTAAACTTTATTGATCTCACCTTGGAGAAATTTACCTCTGCATTTAACCCATCCCCTTGGGGAGCAGTGGGCTGCAATCATAGGGCACCCAGGGGTTAAGGGTCTTGCTCAATGAGCCAGAGTGGCAGTCTGTGCGAATGGGTTTTGAAATCACAACCTCAAGAATTCAAGCTTTATGCCTTAACCACTGGGCCGCCACTCCCCTGAATAACTGGTTTCCTTCAACAATGGTTGAAATATAATGAATTTAAAGGAATTTCTCATTTTTTAATTGAATGGTTCCAATAACTTTTGAACATGTTCTAATTTACTGAAAATCTCTTTTAAATAAACATCTCAATGTGTAAGTTTTGCTCATATCAAGCTGCTTTGGCAAATATTGTCTCAGCATAATTGCCAAATGTCAAATTACCGTAGGTCAGTGTTCTCTTGCCTATTTGGCCAACAGGTTCTGCAACAAATGGTTTTGGGAGTGTTGTGTTTTGCAGGTCTTAAAGGCTTGATTTGATTTATAAGAAAATGAGCTCAATGACTTTTAGAATTCCTTTTATGATACTTCTCTGAAGCCTTGTTAGCCAAAGTACTCCTGAAAGTATTGTATGTAAAATCAGACATTTATGAATTACTATAAGCAAAAGTCAGAAAGGGAAATAAGCTTTTAATGATGCAAAACAATACACAGTTCTGAACTTGAACTTAATGCTGATGTACACAGTAAAGTAAAAATAATTGTTTACTTAATACAAAGACAAATAATGGTGATCCAATAGAGGCTGCTATATTTGGTCCAGGATTTCATGTTTGAGTGCCAGCGGCAATTATTCTCTAAAAGGTTTATTTTTTTAGACTTTAAAGTAAATTTTTGTGAAGTTTGCTAGTTTTAAATTGTTCCTTTATCTGTTTCAGAAATAAATCATATTACTGTGAAATTGGATTAATGAAAGCGAAGAGCTGGTCAGACTTAAACTGTTTTATTTATCTGATTTTCACAACAAAACACATTTTTTTGTTGGATACAATGAATGTCTTTGGTTTCACAACAGAGCAGCTTTTGATCAGATTGTTTGATGCTGCAGGCTAAATCAGCACGCAATATTTAATGGCTTTATGATTCTGTTCTCAGTCAACTTTCTTATCAGTAATTGAAACATGTTTTACAGAAGACACAACATTTTCAGGCTTTTGATTTGATTTTGGCATATTTGTGAACCCAATTATTGTGTATTAAAACACTCTTAGAGAGGCCTGGAGACTGCCTGAGTATGTGCTGGATAAAAACATACTGTGGGTTTCCTTTTAAGGTAGATTGCAGGGTCCACTTCTTTCAAAACGTTATTTCAACTGTTGGCAATGAAATAACAACTTTAAGAATTATAAAAAAAATGTGCACAACCTCAGGAGGATGTTAGACAGCAGGTACAAAAACTTTTACGGTTCATAACTTTACAGAAACTATTTTAAAACATTTTGATTTTTAAATATATTCAAATTACTTTTATCACATGTAATTCAATTGGCACAGAATGGATATGTTTAAAGGAACATCTTAGTCCTCTGGTCTAGTAAATATGATAAAAATATCCCAAAGCTGTATATTTGCATATTGAGTAAGATTTTGAAATGCATGCCTTAATAGTAACGACTGATGATCGAAACCGAAAACAGAAAAATTTGTGGGCTTTAGTATATATTTTTGTACATACTGTAGAGGCAGCTGTTCAATTATTTCATTATGTAGAATTCAAAATGACACAAAGATGAATTAATATTGTTTTACATTTAAGTCTTATTCTTGGATTTAATTGGTGTGGAGGGGCTCTTTCTCTAGTCAGCAGTCTGAGTCTGTTTGGTAAATCTGACTTCCACTTGGTGTTTATTTACTGTGTTTTTTGCCCATCATAAGTGTAAACAACCCCGTCCTAAAATAGCAAATGTTCTTTCTAGATTCATTTTTATACCATATCTATTCTAACTTATGTCTTACAATACTTTATTTGGTTTCAGCATGGCAGCTGAGAGAGCCTTAAAAACTGATATAGATATATTGCATTGTGGGCTGACCCTGGTGCAATGCAGGGTGTGTTTGTCTGTTGCTCCCTTAATTGCTTCATCAGTAAATGTCAAACGTTCAAATAGCTCCAAAATCTAGATTTATTCATTCATTTGTGCTTCATCGGATACAGGCTCTCTGGCTGCATGGTGCAATTACTGCTGCACGGCTAAATGTGGCAATGAATAATAAATCACAGAGCACAAAGGGACCTAACGATCTCTATGTGAAAGCTAAGATCAGCCATGGAGTAAACTTGCAATGGAGGCTGTTTGCTCTACAATCATTCCCCTGAGCTGCTGCAGGGATGCCTGGATGCCTTCTCAGAAAGCAGAGGATGGAAACCAAAAAAGCTAAATATTCTTAATAAGCAACTACAAACACACAAAGACCCAGAAACACATTCATGTGGATTAGGAAGTTAAAACAGACACTTCAAATGTTGCCTTGAAATAACCACAGGCACTGGCTGCTTTGCACACAAGCTGTTCTTTTAAAGTGAGGCTCAATAGCAGGAGCGTTAGGAAGCAGATGACTCACATGAACTTGATGTTGTACTCAGCGTCCGTGACTGAAAAATGGAGATTGGGAAGGGGGGGCTATGGGGAATGTGTTTCTGGCCCCGAGCAATATGTTAAGACCCTCTTTCTAAAATGTCTCCTGCTGTCATACTCAGCCACCCCCAAGCGGGTCGGCAGCTCTTTGTTGAGCACCTGATTCAGGTGCTTATCATCTTCCTCCAGGTGCCCGTCCGTCAGCTACACTTCATTATACTGTGGCCTTTGTAGTGCAGAGCTAAGAACGAATGAAGGAGAGAGTGTGTGAAAAAGCATGCAAGTTTCTTTGCATAAAAATGGTCTTTTGCTGTTTTTGGGGAAGCTGCAGAGTCATCTTCCATCTCATTTGATATTCCATGTACAGCAACTTTCAAAAGTATTTATACCTGAACCTATGTCTTTCTACAACCACAAACATCCTTATATTCTATAGGGATTTTACATCACAAAGTTGCATATTCCTAAGTAAAAGAAAAAATGAAATATATACTGTTGCATATTACTAGAAATTTAAATTTGTGCAGTAGTTTACATTCTCTCCCCCCTGATATTTCACGTTGCTTTTATGTTTAGACTTTGAGTAGGCTTTGATCTAAGCCACTCCACAGTTTGTCTGGCTTTATCTGTGGGGCTTTGGTTCTGTTGACAGCTGAAGCTTTGCCCTAAGTCTCAAGTCTTGTCTGAAATATAGCAATATATGCTAGCCTGGTGTCATCCGGCCAGCCCCTTCCACATGTTTTGATTTGCTTTTCTGTAACAATGGCTTTCTTCTTCCCACTCTTCCATAGAGACAGCATTTCTGAATCTCCATAACTGATAGCTGTTGATCTCTGGGGCTCTTCCAAAGGTTTTGATTAATCAATTTTGTACATTTAGTTGTACTGAATTTGAATTTGGGGTATCAGAGTGAAGGGTCAAAAACAAACACACCGCAAGTTTACCTTTTTATTTGTGAAAAAAAAAAACCATTTATAATAGCAATTCAGTTGTGTTTTGTGCTATTTAGTTGGTCTATTACATTTAACTGAAAAAAGCATTTTAAGTGCAAAATTGATATAAAAACTCCTTCCCTGGTAAATCTTTGCCTTTTTCCTACAGAATAAATGCTTGTTTTGCAGGTTATGATGCTTCACATGTTGGATCAGGATAGCACTTACATTCCCACAGATGTTAACATGGACAGCAGGCTTTTTGCCTGTGCCTCCTACACTAATCTTTTCAGTGGCACCCGCATAATCATCACCAAGGCTCGTAACGGATCCAGATGAATCAGGATGCAGACAAAATTATCTCTCCGCCGCTACTAAATTCCTACCTGAACATCTGGCCCTCTCTCTCATCGGCCCACTTTGTTGTTGCTTTCAGTTAATTGTGGGCATTAGGAACCTGTGAGAGCGTGACGGTTTCCATGGTGATTCCACTGATGTTGCTCGAGTGTTTCAAGCCTTCTGTATCTCGGTCATTTCACGGCATCTGTCTCTGTGTTGCACAATCTTGACCGATTAGGGAGTTATGTGCGTAAGCAAATCCTGGGAGCCTTAATGTGCACCTTCAAATCAACAGAATGTGGATATCTGTATGTTTCCTGACAGAAGGATGAATGAAGCCCCTAATGTTTATTTTCTGTTTTTACATGCATCACATCAGTCAGTAGTACATGGCATAATGAAAAAATAACAGATAACTAGCCTTTATTTTGGCAGATTGTTAACAATCATGTGTGAAAAGACTTTAGGCAACAGAATCTCTACTGTCAAATGCGAATATGACAAAAAAAGATCTGTGATGTATCAGTGAAGGAGATGAATTTGAATGGAGAAAACAGTAAACATGCGACTGAACATGAAGAGACATGATGCAAATGAAGCTACTATATCTGAAACACAAAAATCACATCAGTCTTTTAACTGAATTTGAATTAGTAAAGCTGAGCCCAAGCAGGAAATTCGCAAGCTGTTTTATACAATCTATTTCTTTTATTTTTGTGCTGATGCAAAAAACAACACTCTAAATATGTTTGAATGCAAAAAAGTTCAAATGCAATGGAAAAGTTGCCTGGCCAGCCAGACTAATTTATGTCTTGTATACAGCATATCAGTCTGGTGGAGGGTGTTAAAGCCCAATTTCAAAGCAGGACTAACAGAGACAGAAGAAACTGATTTGAACCAATCAGATACAATAGATATGATTCAAAAACTCATTTTCTATTATAAAAAAAAAGCTCTAACAGCAGCCAGTGGTTGGCATCAATGACACATTGCTCTGTTGCAGCTGCAATCATGATTGTTATGGTTACAGAAATGCACTGCAGCCTCCAAAGCTGTGATTCTCCCAGTCCCTTTAGATTGTAGAGCGTGAAGCCTTACCAGACTGACTTATGCCTCTTGTAAATTAGTCTGGCTTGACCAGAACAGAAAGCAGCAGTTTTGCTCCAGGTCATGTTTTTTCTCTCTTCAGCCACAATTATGCAGGGAAGGCATAGGTATCTATTCATTTAGTCAATCATTGAGTCAGGAATGTGGTGGTGTTTAAATATGCAATGCTGCAGATTGTTCAAGACATGAAATGATGCATTATTTTACAGTGATCCATTCAGAAATTAAAAGAAATTCCTGAAGTTGGTTTTGAGCACATTACTGGGCCTGGGCTCCCCCACTGATTCAAACTTTGCACAAGAGTTTCCTTGTATCTGTAACTTATTTGACGGCAAAAATAAATCATTTTCCAAATAGTTGAATACCATTTCTATCTAACACCAGTTTTATCTTTCTCACCGAAACTTAGTGTCATGACACAGAACAGAGGACCTAGTATTCAGGCAAGACAGACAGTGGGATAATTCAAAAAGCACTTATTTAAAGTGGGATCTGAGTAGCAGCGGCTACAGTGTCTGAGGATGGAAACTGCAGGGGAGAAACACAGGTTAATGACCATGTAAATCTAACGGAGGAATTAAGGCAGTCATCAGCTCCAAGATCATGACACATAAAACACTCATCATTATAGTTAACTTAATTACTTTACATATGAAGCAACTCTTCAGAGTTT
>NW_015151110.1:407045-410975 GCF_000732505.1 Cyprinodon variegatus
ACTGCTGACTTCAGCCATAGTTGAAAGTCAGCCGCGTCCACCAGTCAGTCTGCATGGTATCTTAGGATCTTAAGAACAGTAAGGACTATAAACAATCATCAGCTGAACATTGGAAAGCACCTAAGCTTAACTTCAATGTAAAGAAAATCAAGGGTAATAATTGCATTGAATCTATGGGGGATGTCAGTTTGCACAGTGCAAGATCATTAGACCAAAACCCACTTTTCACTGATGTGTCTCTCACACCATGATCTAGATTAGAATTAAACCCAAAGATCAACCAATAAATATATTCACCCAAAACAATTTTCGCTTTGAGATATCTAAGATGACTATGAGGGAGTTTGTAGCATTAATCATCCCCAACAATAACTAAACAGAGTAATTAGTATTCTCTCTTCTTTGTTTCCTCCTCTCTTTCTTATTTTGAAAGAACAAGGTTTTGGCATTTATTTACAAGTACCAGCTGCTCTATATAAAGTACCAATAACCAATATTTCAATCTGTTTTAAGAATTTTCCCCCCAACCTTATTTTTAAGCTGAACTTATGAAATAAATGATAGTAACCTGAGAGAAGCAACTTTTGGGTCTGTGTTCAGAATGTCTGGTGCAAGCAGTGATAAACTCTGACTACAAAAATCTGATTAAACTTACATTTTCAATTTAATAATATACATTCTTCCAGTTAATAGAACTCATACCTACATTTCCTCCCTTTTTCTTAGGTTTAATAAAAAGTTGGTTCCCATAGAGGACAGTAACACATGCACTCACTTATTTTAAATGAGAAAACATTAAACTTTTTTCATGAGTAACTGTCTGAAGTCTGGACTTGGTAAGTACTGAGATGTCAGATCTCAGGGGAGCATATCAAAAAAGGTCTGTTAGTGTCAGCGCTGACAGGAAGTCATGACTTTTGTTTCAGATCTAGACTTAAAACAATGTTTTTAAAAATCTTTTTCCATCTAAGGGTGAGTAGACTCAATTTTACAGTGGACAAATAATTTTATGTTGAAAGATTTCTGAGCCTTTCAATTATGAAGATGTGAAAAATACAAAAAGAATAAAAACAAATAATAAGAATTAAAAAAAATACTTTAACTACATTTAAAAGCATGTATTTGATCCCCATAATGCTTTTTACAGTGTAAGACCCAATGAGTTTCAAGAATAATGTTTAAGGTTTGAGAAGGAAGTGGCTCCTTATTTGCTGAAAAAAATATTATTTAAAGATCATTAAAAAGAGAAAAGGATCAGATCAAGAATGAACAATTTCACAATAAAAAGACTCAAAGTAACTAGGATATTTTGTTAGGTGACCTGTTAATTAAACTTCTTTACTGTATCAGTAAACAAATTCACAGTAAAATATTTTGAATGTGAAAGTAGAGAAGCATTCAGAGAGTGCAGACCTCCTCCAAGTAGCAAATTTTCTCCAACAGAATGTGACTTCCACCTTATGATAATAGAATTTTAAAATAACTTCCTGCATCCTAACGGTGATCCAGATCATCACCAATATTTTATCATTTGTTTCCATTTGTTACAATACGCACCTTCCGAAAACATTTCAGCAAAATCCATATCTAACTTTACACTTTATTTTAAAAACAGAAAGAAAAACAGACAAATCAGCACTGATGAAAACATAACCTCTTCTGCGAGGGTAAAAACATTAGTGTAAATTAGGTAAATTATGTGTCACGCATCCAGATGTCTGGTGGCGGGACAGGACTGTTTTAACTGTTTACAAAGCCCTGTCCCTGTTTTCCTTGAAAAGAGTACATGGTTCTGGCTAGTTAAATCAAGCTATGATTAGTGCTTGCTTTCTTTTTTAATTCAGGACAGGACAATATTGAGACCAAAAATGACATAATGAAAAACAAAATATTTTGTTTTTCGTTTTTTCTATACACGTGTATGCATTTTGATTAAGAGTTGTATATATTTTACATCTCGGCTTCCTTTTTTTAGCCTCTTCCTTTGTTTTGTTTTTTACCCAATGCACTGCTTCCTCTTTATGCAAATGAGGAGGGGGGGGGTGGTCTTCAGGGGACAGCTGCCTATTGTTTGGGTAGACTGCTTCACATCTACATGCTACCAGGCCAGCAACAGTCACAAAAAGATGGTTAGCTACCATGAGGTTATCAGTTAACTGAGCTGAGGCTTTTAGCAGCTTTGAAAACAATGGTCGAAACCTGACTATTTCTTGTGTTTTTTCTGGCAGAGCATGTGTTGTTGTTACCTGCATACCTGGATGTTATCCTCAATGGTCTCCAGCAACAAGCTGCACTTCCGCATTTAACAGGAAAAGCAAATTCAGACTCTATCTAATTTCTAACCAACTATGGGAAAATAAGAATGTCTAACCTTTGTTAAAACATGAAGTATATTATTAATCTCATTGTTGAGTTAGAGGTTTACTTCATAATTTCCTGCAAAGTAGTATGTTCTGGTTTCAGTCAGTAACGTTAATATTGGAAAGTCAGCTCCGAGCTCCAGCTTGGTTGTCAGTAGGGAAATCCAATAAACATGTTAAAGGTGTATTTTATTTACAAAATAATGTATTTCATAGTCAATGGAGGGATTGTCTGATCAGAGGTCTTTGTACTTGATTTAGAAATAGTGTGAATTTATATCCATTTAATGTAATGAGGGCTATAACACTGTAGTGAGAATGACTCATCTGATGATTCAAATAGTATATGCATCAGATCTAGTAATTCACCACATTAGGTCCAGCTAAACTCTCTTCAGATTATTTTGATTCAGTTGATGTGCTGTGAAGAGAGCTGGATGAATAGAAAGTGCATATTACACTATCAAGCACAATTTAAATCTGAAGGATCTTGAAGAAGTGTAAAGTTGAAATAAAAACATTTGATGACAGGACAAAACTTAACTGCATTTGACACATTCCTGTGGAAAAGAGTTAGCATTTGTTCAGCCATTGCATTTTATGTTGCTGACTGTTCGCCGGTTCTCTATTTCGCCCAAAAATCCTGCATGAAAGACTTAATAATCAATTCTTAAAAAGTGTCAGTGCGCATTTCTCTATGAGAAACCTTTTTGGGTTCTTAGGTAGAGCTACAATGACCTAACACACAATGCAAATTGTGTATAGTGACAGTTAAACCCTTTAGGGAAAAATCATTTCTGGATTGAGCATTGTTCTATCATTTATTGTTTCTTAAGCTCTTCACAAGTTTTCTTTGTGTTGCAATAAATTGTTATCTAGACATTCTGACGGTTGAATTTGCTTGAAAAGTGTCATTCCTGTCCATGTATTTGGACAGGAATGGCCTGGACTTGCGTTTACAGAACATCTTTATGTCGAGTCAGGAGACTCAGTGCTTTATACCAAATTCAGTTATTCACACACTTGGCAAGCTACTCTGTAGGCTTCCCAGGGTACACTGACACAAGCCAGGCTTCCCTAAAAAGACACCACCTAACACTTCGTAGACAGTTCCGGTGAGGTGCAGGGACATAACGCTGGAACAGATAGAGATGATCTTTAAAATTGTGAGCCCCCTTTTGCATGACAAACTCTGCATCATATACCACTGATGCCCAAGTTCCAGAGACGACTTGCTGAACGGTCTTAATATAACATGTTAAGTAGAAACAAGCAGATGAATGTGTCATAAACTACATGGAAAGGAAACAAGGGTTAGATCATTAATCAGCAGTAACATTTGATATAATTACTGGCCTCTGGAATCAGACTTTTGAATCACTAAGTTTATCATAATTCAGTGTTAAGGGCCGTATAATTATAATAACAATTGTACCACAGGTTCCAACTAGGGATGGAACGGTTATGAAAACCATCCGAACCGTTCGGTTCGACTGTCTCGGTTCGGTTTGCGTGTGTTGCGTTCGGTTCATGCGCTGCTCCTTTTTCTCATAAGCGAAGCGTGTACACT
>NW_015151110.1:411605-420333 GCF_000732505.1 Cyprinodon variegatus
AAAGCAGCAAAACATGCGGAAATGATCCAGGGTTTCCGCGGATCATTAAAAATAATTACAATTCATTAATTTTGGGGGATTTCTTCATTAATTTCATTTGTTTTTATGGGATTTCGGTGTAACAATCAACATATACCGAACCGAACCGAAAACCGTGACCACGAAACCGTGAACCGAACCGAACCATGGATTTTGTGAACCGTTCCACCCCTAGTTCCTACCTAGGGAAGATGTTAATGGGTGTTTTCGCTTTTTCTCAGGAAGTGACACTCAGGAAAAACAGACCCACATTGACCGATTCAGGGCTCAGTTATGTATGGATGCTAATTTGCACATAGGAACCAAGACAATGCACAAACAGAACAATAGAAACAAAAACGAGTCCAGGAGACAACTACCTGTTCCAGGACAGAAACCCAGCAACTTTGCAATGTTGCTGAAAAAACGTGATGTTTTTTCTATATTCCAGTCATATCATTTTTATGTTGTTTCGATTGTAAATATAAATTGTATGTTATAACCTTTGTGTTAGCCAGATCCAAATGTATTTTGCTACAGCTTAAGTCATATGGTGACTAATTATGTTTTATAATGGAATGAAACAGGACCAGATTGGCATTAAAGGTCCTTTAAATTATGGTAATTGCAATTATTATTTTTTTTTTAAACCATGGATATCATACTTTAAATTAGTGTAAGAGTGAGATTTCCCTAAGGCTGTCTAATCATTTTTGCATCTTTTAGGACAGGTGTTCCCTCAGACTGGATGGGGTGAAGCCAGCCCTTGGGTCCTCTACGGTGACAACCGTTTTAAAGCTGTTAATGAACCTCTGACTTTTGAATTGAGATTTGGGGACTGATTTAATTTGACAGCACCCTCAAGATTAATTTAAAAAATGCCTTAAAATCAAATAGAGCAGTGCTGAATTGGCAAATTACACTGAGAAAAATTTTGATTACATGCATTATTATTATTATTTTTTTTTTTTTCCTTCTTGCTTTGATTCTATTTTATTTTCCTATTTCCATTCATTTAATCATGTAAAGCACTTTGCATTTTCTTTGTACTGAATTGCGCTATACAAATAAATTTGCCTTACCTTGCCTTGCCTATTAGGAGGAGTCACCCATTAACACTGAATATCTTTGGAGAAAGAAAAACTTTTTTTTATATATCAATCCCATGTTGAAAGTTGAAGCCTAGAGTACCAAATTTTAAGGATTAAAGCCAACGGAAGAATCCTTAAAGAACTTTGCTAACCCTTATGCACCCTGTGATGGCTGCAGTTACAATTAAACCCCCTGCTCCATATCTATCACTTATTACACTGCAACAACACAGGCTTACAAATTTTACAACAGTTGATTATTTCTTTCTTTAAAAATAGCATTGAACGTAAAGATTATTAAAGAAGTTGATTTGGTTTAGGATTAATTCCAACAATCATATAACACTATATCATAAAATAAGAGTGAACATTTTAGTTTTCGCTGTTATGCTTTTATGTGATGTCATTCTTTTCTGAGTTACCTCACAAGCAACTATTTTAAGTCTTTGGCAGAACAAATGGGATTCAGTTAGCTGCTTAGGACCATTTTAGCATGCATCAGCATTATTGAACCCATCACTACAAACTCTTTGCTTGTTTAATCTGTCACTCACTAGATTTATTAAAAATAATGAAGATAAAAATCTATCTTCATATAAATATCACTCACTAAAACTCATAGACTGACTTCCTGCTACACTGTCACCAACAGTTCCTCCTAACAAATTCATACAACATATTGATATCTGAAAACATTTAAAAAACATTGTTTTTTAAAATAATTTTAGCCAAAGCAAGATTTCATCTACCTGAGTGACGTAATAGCTCAGTCATAAAAAGCACGACGCGCTGCCAACTGTGATTTTGGCACATGGCTTCTGACCAACTGTGAAAGTCTGGTTAAGGCTCTTATGAAACTGGCTGCAGTTATTGGTGGCTGTAAGAGTGTTTAATGATTTTTGTTTTATTTTAGAGTATGATTATTATTTAATACATACAATCCCTTTTCTCTTAGGCATTCCTTAAAGCAGAAAAGACAACAGGGTTTAAATACGACAGAGATAGATATAGATACTTACTTAATCTAGTCAGAATAATCAAATAAAAAGCGCAAAACAACTAAAACATTGCATAAGCTAGAACAACATCTGTTCACTCAGTGGGCAGGATGGTACAGTAAGAGAGGTTAAAGAAATTTATAAAACTTAATATAAAAAAAAACAAAACATTGGCATTGAGTTTTATAAATTGGAAATTATTCCATTTTCATTTTCAGTATTCCAAAACAGAAATTAACTCTCGCAGTTGATCTATCTCAGAAACATTAAGACATAATAACTTTTTTTAAACCTCAGGACTGAGAAATGAATAAGAACCAAAGTTTCATTTTAAACACTAAACCATATTCACATAAAAAATAACTAACACCTTTTTTTCCTGGTCTGTGGTTAGAAACCACCATCTGTCATTACGATACTGTGCCCCAAAGGTATAACATGTTAATCATATACTACTTCACAGTTGTTAATAAAGTGCACTAACAGGAATCTACGCCTTCAGCTAACAAATCAAATGTATTTTTATAGTTTTGATATTGAAACTGGCTGACTTTAGCTTATGAAAGTTAAAATAGTCCTCATACCTGCATAATGTAACTTACTGGTGTCTAAACAAATCATGTGAGGAAATTGCTCTTTAAACATACCTACTGTGCACCAGGAGGCATGGTGGTTGCAAGCAGGGGGGCTTTATGAATGTTGCATATGTGAGGTATGGGAAATATTTAACTACTACAGGACTATTCTCAGAAGTTATAAATTAATAAAGTCTCCTCCAGACAGTGGGGACTCTTAGAAATGTGGTCTTTTGTATTATTAATGTCTTGTGCGCCTTGTCCTCGGCGATTCAGTTCTATACCTTTGGCGCCACTTATGCAACATCTAATTTCCCACTTTCGGTTGTTGCAAGGAGGAGCTCTGCAGTCTCTTTATCCTTTATGAAACTGTATAGTCAAAACTGTCAGAACTTAAGGGAATTATAATGTTTCTACATGCAGAAAAGTTGTGTCATCTGGATCCAAACCATAACTTCTTTCATACCCAGATTCATATAAAACTCTGTTTAAAATAAAAAATGTTTTTTTTCTTTTTTGAACCAGCTTGGAATTTAGCAAAGAATGTTAAGCAGCTAATGTTAAACAATAAATGTTAATTATTAAATATGTCCATGTGTGTTTATCTATTTGTTCCTAATGTTATATTTGTGATTACACCATTACTGTACTGGTGTTGACTGTTACAGGTCTTATTTGGCTATTTTCTTAATAGCACATGTTTTTTTTATGACAGTAGCAAACATCTGCTTTTCTCCTGACTACATCTGGTGCTTTATAATGTTGGATGAACTCAATGACCTAAGAGGAGGAGAAAGCCTGCATCTTTGCAGGAGCAGACTGTTTTGATGTCTCTGCATGATGTCTACATACTGTATATAATCTAGGTAAAATCTCCAGGGTGTTCAAAGGGGATGGTTATACCTTCTGATTTTTATTTTTTTTCTCCCCAATCTGCTAGACAGCGGTAGCTACCCGACAGAATGAAAGAAAGTTATTCAGGTTGTGTTGCTTGCTGTGTTTTCCCATCAGGAGCATTTTGCAGGAACCAGTATTTTGAGCAGCTATTCTTCACCTTTCTCCAGTTGCATTGCACAAACTAGGGTAAAAACAGATTATCTCAGGAGAAAAATCACCCCCCAGACGACAGCCCTGGTAGTTTGGCTGTACATTTGTGGTGGGTTCTTCTGTTAAGTGTTACAGTAATTCTTGTTATTCTTTGAGAGATATAAAACATGCATTACTCATCACCTAACCACAACTAAAATCTTCTTTATTAAAAAATCTGTTCAATTGTTTTTTTTTTTTTTATATGGCCAGCATGGCTGTTTGACAAAGTGGCACGCCATGTTTGTTCTTACCTGCTCAGCCAACGGGCTTCATATTTAGCTAAAAGCTGTCGGATCACCTGCTCTTTTTTACACGTCTTAATGTAGAACTTTTAAAAAAGCAGGACCTGAGGGAAATAAATAAACAAAAAAAAAACAGTGAAAACCCAATCCGCTCAATTTTGTCACACAGTTCCTTTTGATTAAGACTTATTTGTTTTAGGCTGAAAATACTGCAGAAAGATACACATTCGGTTATTATCCCATTCACCTCTCCACTGTTGCATCACAGTAAAGGCGCGAGTTTGCATTTATCCTTTTAGAAGCAACTGTACATGACTTGGAGTGTGAAATGTATTCTTTCTCTATCCCATGGCTTTAAACAGCATACTAATGTACCAGAAGAGTGACTTTCTCAGCATTTGTGGACATAATTCACATAAACACAATTCTCTGACAGGGAAATTACATATTATAAACAATACAAAGTAGTGTTTGAGGGAGCATAACTGATTCATAACTTCTGAGGCACTGATGCAAAAGATTTAAAAGAGCAAATGATACCGATAAAAAATGAAAATAACTATACCAGTGTTTCCAGAAGGAAAGTGAAACACAATAATAAAAACTACCGGTAGATGGATATTTTTATTCTAAATTTAAAAAAAAAATGAAAGAAAACGCAGAAACAATATTTCTACAACCAGACTACGTATACTTAAAAACTCAGACTATTAAAATGGACAACAGTGGAACAGTAGGAGTAAACTAAGAAAAAAGACCCTTGTCTAAGTCAGGGGTTCCCATAGTGGGGGTCGAAACGGCCTCGGGGGTCATAAGACACGAATCAGTGGGTCAATAGAAGGTTTTCAATACCATTGTTATGCGCTTCCTCAGGAATATATTGGGTGAAATATATTATAAAACATAAATGTGAATGACATAAGTAAATGTACCATTTATTTATCTATACATAAGAATTAATGCACAATTTAAAAAAAATGAAAGGTATAATTACATATTTATAAATCCATTCCAAATACTTAAATGACATTTAAAAAATTGTGGGCGATGCCTAATATTCTGTGTGCTTTCAAGGATTATCCAGATGTACATGTGTGATATTTTGTCAAATCCAGATATTAAAAAGGAAGTTTAAGATACATGTAAGCTTGAAAAGTTATGTTTATTGAAAGGAATGAAGGATGGATTTCACAGAAAAGCACAGGGAGTACATCCCTGTACATACAGGGAGTATCCAAAACAAAATTTCTTTTTTAAAGCTCTCAAGACATTTCCATTACATTTCCAAATGTAAACATGGGACTGAGATATGATTTACAGTTCATCCAACATCAAGCTTCTTTTTTTTTTATTTCTTCCAACATTCAGTAGTCTATGGGCAGTGGGCAAGAAGCTTAATAGCCTTGTATTGAATTTCATGAGGAGGATTATAATCAAATAGAATGATAAGAGTGCATGATGGGATTTAGAAGTGAGGACAAAGTGAAAGCAGGCAGAAACACTGTGCTCTACTATTGCTAACACAGGACAGGCAGTGAGTAGTGGTGGGGGAACCACCTGGATGTGGTAGATACATTCAATATTAATGGGAAATTTCATGAAGATGAATAACAGGGAAACTTGTAATTGAAAGAGTACACATTTTCTTTTTAAATATTCAATCTGTTTATTTTAAATTAAAGGAATTTAATTAAATTTTTAATATTATATAACATCTGAAAGCAAGAGAAAAAATGTTTTAGGCATATGCCATTAGAAGAGACCCTTAAGCTATCAGTATCTGGATAGAGCACAGCTATAACATCATGCTGATATTTTAGGGTTTAAAAGGACTGGTTAATTCAGAAAGAAAACCCAATTTATGTATGTTAATAGAAAGTTAGATACATTTACAAATGTGCACTTAGTTCCAACAGATTCCCCTTGTCTGTTACATTTTACGATCTTTAAGGTTGCAATTAAGTATGGTTAAAAAGTTAACAAAACATTTCAGCTCCAGTACTTTTAGTTCATGCCATGGAACAATTAATCACTCTATGGCTTGGTCCACTAATGGTGGAATGGACAAAGTGACGGATGACAGGAAACGGTGACAGATAACTGATGTATAAAGTGACTGACAGATGGTTAGTCGGACGCATGGATGGACTGGTTTATAAATTCCTAGACAGATGGATGGTCAGAGTGATGAACAACTGGCTGGACTGACAGATAGACTGAGGGATAAAGCGTTCTACAGATGGAAAAATAAAGGTTGGACATATGCTCCAAATTAACGGAGATACACAGACTGACAGAAGCATCCATCATCTTTTTTGAAAGGTAATAAAATCTATAAAAAAAGTCAATACTCTATCTTTACTTTGAAGGAATATATATAATTCCATACTTTTACTTCATTTTTAAGGTTTGTGTTAGAGAAATTTGCAAACTTATCTGAATTAGCCTGTCATGTCTCCCCAGTACTGACTGGCTTTATGTTAACTAACACTTCTCCAGCTGATATCTGCAATTTACCATGATTACCAGAGGTTAAACCAAACACATTTTTGGAGGGGTGTGGAGAAGACTTAAATGAAACCTGTGCAAAAATGAAGGGGTCATAATCATTCACAATGACTTCCTCATTTTCATTAAAAATATTATGAACATTTTGCCATGTAGATGACAGTGTTATGTCAGGCTCAAGCACATTTTACCTGAGACTGTAATGCAGAAGACAAAGACTTGTAGTCTTTGCATGCTTTTCCGGGAGCTTTGCAGCTTGATGGAGCAGAAAGCCTTTGGGGGAAGACATAGTTTTAAAGGAGAGTCAAAGATGATGATTGGCCACCTCACAAATGTGCACAGAACTGATTGGCTTGCAGCAGTGGAGCATCAGATGGCGACTGGGTGAGAGGTGAGGTCGAATGAAGTCTTTCAGTCTCTTTTTTCACTTAAACTTTGCTAAACAAGGATTAAAAAACAGTGGAACTGTTTCTTTCAGAGATTCTTATTTGGACAAGGTGTGCTAGAAATACAAGATGCCCTTGAAATTGAATAAGTAACGTTTAGGGTATAAATGTGATCATCACACTGTGATGTCACCCATATCATTTTTTTAGCCTGTCTGTTTCTTCAGTCAGATGATGCAGTAAGCATCATGACTGGCAAATTAGCTCTTTTAGCTTGCTCAAAGGAAATCTGAATAGGTCCAAACTTCCCACATCCATTTGAGCTTTGGTAAATGATAAAATTAAATTGTGCAGATAAGAGAAGTGTCATCCTTCTTTTTTCAAACCTTACTCTCAGAGAATCTAAAGATACAAACAGTAAGACAAGTAGCTGTTAAGAAGCACTTGCTTTCCCAATGGTGGACCCCTGTTCTCAGTGCAAACCTCAACTGTTGAACTTCATAATAATAAAACAGCACTTATAGGGAGTTACTCCTTTAATTTCACTCCATACTTTGCAGCTCGAGTCGTGATATATATAAAAATAAATCTTGTTATCTGAATAAAATGATCTGGTGTAATCATATTGTAATATAATGATGCATATTAAAAAGATAAAATATTACCCATACTTAAGGAAGCATCTGTGAAGGCTATTTAAAAGAAAGCGAAGAAAAAAATGAATAAAACTGGCATCATGTTGAGCATGGTGGCATCATGAATGTGCCTAATTTAGAGAAAAATAACATGCCTTGTTTCATAGCCAAAGTGTTGCTCCTGGGTTCCACATCAGACTGGGTTGTTTTAATTACTTTAATTATGGCATTATTGTTATAACAGTTTGGAAATGCAATGAAAACGGCTAAAATTTGATGTAAATTTGCAAGTTAAGCAGAACTGGGGAATGTAAGATTCTTTCATAAATTAAGATCTGCCAAAATCTGTCAAAATAGGTACAATTGAATAATAAATATACATATATTAAAAAGTTATATAAACAATTGTTTTCGTAATATAATTTTCACACTGCTCTTTCTTGTGTACTATGTCTGACTATTTTACCGATACAGTATCTAGTCACTTGACTGAATGACATGGTTTTTTTTTTTCAAAAACAGAGCAGAGATAAACATGAGTCTGGTGGGAATGTTGTTATTATTTTTATCATTAGGTTTTACCCCTTTTATATCTTCTAAGCCAATCAGAGGCCAATTCAAAATTCAGTAAACAGTAGTCATCATTCAGTCCACCACTTCTGAAACAGCTTAGCTGAATAAATGTTCATATATTAAGCGGTGGTGGCTGGTTAAGTTTTCTCCAGGAGTGACTATAAATTTATAACAGACATATACTAAAAACCAAATGTAGTATCAAATGTAAACTAAGTTATCACTGCTAAGAACAAAAAACACATTACAAAAACATAATTTCATGTACAGGTTTACTTTTTGTAAATAAATGTTGCCCTTCTGAGGCTTTGTAAGAGAAAATCAATGTTTTGCATGGTCCAATATTTTGTTTAATAATGGAGAATTTATTAGTCAGCTTTATAATTTTTTAATATATAAAGACAATTTATTTTCTGAGAACTATGCAAATTAACAAACACCTAGAAAACTATGCAAATTAACAAACACAGAAAAATTGCATTATATTATTTTCCATGTGAATCTGATATTGTTCATGCTGCTTTGCCTTTTCCAAATAGTTCTGTAAATCAGTCCTACCTGACTTTATCCCTGCTGGGCCAAAGATTTTACGGAGAGAGAAAGCTAGCAGGTC
>NW_015151110.1:420600-424161 GCF_000732505.1 Cyprinodon variegatus
GCAGGTCACAAACAAAAGCTCTGCTGCTGCTTTGCCATGCAGTCCGGCATGCCTCGGCGGTGCCCTCTAGAAAGCAGCAGCCTTTCTCACGCCCAGCTTGATGACATGCCTAGCGCTATCTCAATAACAAGACATGGGAGGCTGGCCCACTGACTGGTGACGTTTACAACAGTGCTTTGGCATTTGTGGCCGCAAGGATCGCTAGATGTGAAAGTTACAGTTCTAGCTCCCGTCGTAGTAAATGGTGTTCCTGTAAAGATTAAATATTTGTCTTGCAAATCTAAAAAAATATATGAATATATTTCGAATTATTTAAATTTTATAATATATATATTTTTTTATGTCTTAATCAAGGTCATTGGGTGGGTGGGGCAGCACCCTAGCGCCCTTAATGGGCCAGCCCTCACTGGTATTAAGCCTTTCTGTATAGTTTGGATTAAAAAACACAAAAAACGATTTTAAATCTCGACTTCCTGAACTTTACCTCATTTGACCACCTTTCTGATTTTTCTGTGCCAAGCATAGAATGAGATGAAAAGGAAAGACAGTATGATGAAGCTTGTTTTCATGCCTGTAGTGTCCCTCATGAATAGCTGTGAAAATATGAGAAACACAAACTCAACATCTTAGCACCTGACCGAGCTGCTAAGAGGTTATTAGTTTTCTGCCTTGAGTGCCCATAAAGCCTGCATAATAGTGCTAATACTGATAAACAGAGGGTTTAAAAAATAAAATAAAATAGGAATCTGTCTGAGAACATTTAGTATGGATGGCAAATGTAAAAATGCAGCTTTCTGTATTATGTTAAGTTATTTTTTGTTTTTTTGACTCTCTGTATTGCCATTCACAAAGAAGATCCACCTTTTTGGCTTTTAAGAGAAAAAAAAAATTTGCTAATTTAATGCTTAGACATCTTCATTATGGAAAAACTCCAGAAAATAGAATGGGCTGTAACCAGACTTATACTTAAATCATTTATTTTATTTCAAAAACGAATTGATTGTGAAATGTCATTATATCTTTTACAGAGAGGTTTATAGATACTTATATAAAAAAAACACTTCATTTTTAATCCATTTCTTCCGATTGAGTGGAATTCCAGCATGTAAAGCTTTACACTGAAATATATTTCTTATCACAGCTAATCCACAGGGTGTTCGGGCTGTGCCAGTCGCTGTCACTCGCAGCTGCTATATTAATCTTTGCCGCTGTTTTGCCAGCTGACCCCAGGAGGCTTGCCTGAGATCTCTTCACACTGTCACTTCCTAGGAAATGGCAGCTCCACTCCCAAAGTCTCACTGCACGGCAAAGACAAACTGCCTATGCTCACCTTTTGTCACTTCTAGATCTCTTTCCATGATTCCTATGCTTCAGGACTGCGCTCTGTAGGTTATACCCACTCACACTATTGTCTCTTAGGCTTCACACTTTTTGAAACAGCAATTAGTATTGTTTTTGCATGGTTTGCAGTGTGTTCACACTCATCACAGAGCTGCTTATTTGTTTTTGTCTTTATTGTGCTTTATTCTGGTATATTTTTTAAAAACATAGTTCTCGAATCTATAAACAGACTTTTAATGTTCTTTTATTGTTAAATTTTCTTTTAGATATTTTCATTTAAAAATCTATAAATGCAAGTGTGATTAAAAAAAAAAGGTAAAAAGAATAAAATCTATTTTCAAATTAGTCCAGAAGATGCTGAGGTCATCCTCAAGAGGTCATAGAGGGCCCCTTGGTGACCGCTGGCTCCTCGTGGGTGGCCTGTGCTTTAAAGGAAAACTTAAGAGGAATTGACTTAAGTCTTTGTAGTTTTCCATCTTTGAGTTACAACAGGTGATAATGCGTGCTACAAAGTATACTGATAAAGCTGCCTGTTTTACCTGAAACAAAAGGAAATATATACTCAAATCTCTAAGTTACTAACATTTTTATTGGCTGCTTTATAAAAGTGCTTAAAATTTTGAGTTCTGCAATTCAACGATTCAAATGGATAAACCCACTCTAGTAACCAGTGTGAAGTAGAGTGCGGCACACCACAAAAAAGTAGCTGTTCTGCATATATGTTTCAAGGTGCCAACATTCTCTCTTTTTAGTTTTTTTTTTCTTGTTCCACATCTGTTTAGTTTCCTTTATTTGTCACAAAGCTCCCTGTTATCTGACTGATGTAAGCTGGATGTAATACCTTTAATGAGTGCATGTTGCTGATGAGATAGATCTTCTTGAGCTCTTCGGAGGACTCAGATGTCAAAGCTACTTTCACGTCTACAGAGAAATGTAGGAGAAAGAGCCAGGCCTGTCTTTTTTAATAAGAAGTAGAGAACACAGCACTGCTGTGAGCACGTATACTGAGTGCACGTACTGTAAGTTTGTCCTGCGCTTGTGTATATTTCTGGTACCAGAGGCTGATGGGGTGTCACATTCTCTCTCCCTGCGGTTCTATTCTGTCTAACTGGTGAAGACAAAGATGAGGATGGTTGTTGCCTGTAAAGCAGCGCATCCCCAGGCAGGCAGGCAGTCACAGCTCAGTCTGGTCCTTCATTATATTACCATACCCACGTGGCGGTAGTTTGGAACTAGGTTGTTTCCATGACGACCACATATTTGATGGACATGTCAGTGTGTATGATGCCCAGTCTGCGTGTGAGTCTGCAACCCTTTGCTGTCTGCTGAACAGGATACTAAAGATGTGGCATGTTTGGATACCTACTTATTAATATATTTAGTGCACACGCAAGGCCCTGCTGCATGCATACATGCCCTGTGAGGCTTTCACTGTCAGGCCAAGTGTAGGGCATAAACAATTCAAATCCAGCGAGCATTTGGAAAATCTACTTTTAGATACAAACGCCTACTCCATACTTCCTAACAGCCAATGACAGAGCTGGAGACACAAAAGAAATCCAGAATCTGATGTGTGAAATTTGGCTTGTGCATTGTCCTCTCCTTCCTGGAAGAAAAGAGAACAAAATAAGCTTTCAGATTCTAATGCAGCAACAAAATAGTCGTATCTACTTAATTATCCTAGGAGGCAACAGCTAATTAACTCAGAGAGTACATTTTTGATCAATTGTGCCTGGCAGTGGACAAGGACATTTCTGCTGCATGCTTAAATAGATAGTCCAAATCTTTAGTTTCAATAAAGATAACTATCAATTTCACTGCTTTTGCTGAAGTTGTGTTATAAATCTTCTTTTTTACGACATCCTTTGTATGGAAGTATTGATTGTAGCTGTGTAATAATACCTAATATACACTTCAAGAAGCTTTATGTTAGCCAGCTTTACTCATTCTAAAAACAAGTTGGGTGCCTTGTATATGGTCATATTGAAACCCCAATATTTGCCTGAGTTTCAAACAACTGACCCAAACTGTCACCTTTTAATTGAAGTTAATTTGTTGAAGTTCTTTAGGATTAAACCGGAAACCACCAAAGGTTATATTTACCATTAGCTTGAATTCAATTGACCTGTTATGCAGCAAAATTTAGCATCGCCATTGACTTAAAGGAATAGTACACCCAAAACATGATTAGCCTTCATTTTCTACTCACCCCCATGCTGA
>NW_015151110.1:424923-455054 GCF_000732505.1 Cyprinodon variegatus
TCAGCATGGGGGTGAGTAGAAAATGAAGGCTAATCATGTTTTGGGTGTACTATTCCTTTAAAGAGTGCACATTGAAAAACAACCATTGCACTTTGATCTTTTAAATATTTTGCCTTTTTTTCTGTGCAAATTTGGTATGCAATAAAAGGTTAAAAGATCGTAAAGACTAATTATTGTAACACAGTAATTTTTGAAGATGTATAATTTTGGATATGTACTATATGCATGATTTTTGAACAACAAATTTACATTTAGCTTAACTGATAAATTAGTTAAAATAAAGAAATGTGGCTTATTTGACAATGAAACAAAAATAAAAACTAACTCTCCTGCTGCTGCAAATATTTTACCAGAAATTGGATTTATATTTAGAGTATTCCTAAAATAATGCCACCTGGAATAAGAGTAAAACTGGAGTCTATATTACATGTTTTGATTTAGAGGTAGCAGCAATGCTGGACCATTTATTTGTCTTAACAAAGAATGCTCAAAATCATAAAATATACAGATGATTAAAGAAAAAAAGTCTTCTCTGTTTTCAGTTCTCTCTTTAACTGGTTGTAAAGGTACCAACAGAGAAATTTCCTCTGATAGAATTTCTTTTTATGCTGCTATTTTGGCAGTGAAAGCAAAACAAAGCTTTCTTTGAAGGATCATTGGTTGAGTAGGATGAGATTTTTCACTTCTTCTCATATCCTGCCTCTCCAGCAGCACAAAGGAAGAAACCTGTTGTTACGGTCAGTTTTTCCACCTTTTTCTAAGGAGACTCTAAGTGGCAAGCTAAAAAAAATGTTTAATGTGAGACATGGATTAAAGCAAATATTTTCTTAAAAATCCTATTATCATAACATAAGAATCAAAAATTTATGAATATGAATACAAAATGAAAAATTGAATCTAGTAAATAAAAATCTTAATACATTTAAGTCTTGCTTCTATCTGAAAATTTGATAATAGCTTAAAACTGATGGTTTTACAATGAATACAGCTTTAATAAAATGTATATATAAAGAAGAATCCAACAAAACTAGGGAGCTTAAATACTGAGGAGAACTGGAGAATGCCATTGAAAATAGTTATTTCTACTCAGAAAAATTCAGAACAGTTAAAGAAGAGAGTAGAGGAGGGGGCAAAGGTAAACATAGATAACAGAGTAGGCAGAAGTATCATTAACATGTGGGGATGAAACAAAATGCAGAGACTACAGATAACAAGAAGCAAACACATTCCAATAAAATTGATATATGATAAGACCTAAATAACAACAGTAAAAACAGAGAGAATATGAACTGTGAATTGTTAGATGTAAATACTAACAATTAAAACCTGAAAAGATCACCAAGTACTTTTTTTATTTGGCACACCTCGCTATCTGTTCTAGCTCATTTGCAAAGTCATAATTTGATTTGAATGTTCATACTCTGTTTTGCATTTCACTTTTGGAATGAGTCCTTATTTGTCACACATCCACTCAAACAAGTTAGCTGTACATATTCTCTTCTTATGGACTGTTCCCAGTAACCTAGAACATTACTTTAAAGTGAAAAATCTGAAGACATCAGAATTTCCCAAATCCTATTTATTCCCTTTTTCATTCTCACTTCATCAAATATTTTACTTTTTTGTTGCCTTTTAATGTCAACAAGCAATTCATTTAGATGGACACAATATAACTAATGTGTCAACGAGATTATGTGCGTGTTTACTGCATAGAACAGACATGATTGACTGCAAGTAGTGCCGAGTTGTCACGCTTCAGGCACAGATTGACACCAGGACTGGGCAGTTGGCAAAGCTTGGTGGGTTTATTTCTGGACAATCCAGGTAATCTTGATCAGACAAGCAGAGGGTCAAAGCCAGGAAATCTAAGGTTGGGTGTTCAGGTTCAGACAGGCAGTAAACTGGACAAAGAGAGAAACAAAATCAAGCTGATTAGATCTTGTAGACTTGGTCTATTTAGTAAAATGGCCTGAATGTGTTACCACTGGGGGGTAGACAACAATCTGACGCTGATTAGGTGGAGGATCCATCACTAAATGGCTGCAACTGCTGATTAGTGTGTTGAATTCCAGGTGTGTGGGTCACAGCAGAGGAGCTGGTGTGACATGAGTCTAGGGCTGAAACAATCATTTGGATTTATCATGATTAATCGTTTATTGAAATAATCGTCAACTAATTTAATAATCGATTATTGGTTAACTGGAGTATAGAGACTCTAAACATGCCTGTAGCTGACAGAGCAACCAGACTTGAGCAGTAATTATACCAAAAATTGTAAAAGAAAATATTTAAACATTTTGTATTGAAGATTAAAAGAACATTTCCTATGTCAATATGCTCTTTCCAGAAGTCCTCAAGTGGAAATGTTTTATATTCATATAGTTTAACATCGTAAAGATTCTTCTTTAAGGAACCTTTTGCTATACCATTATTAATCGATTAATCAAAAAAAATTATGGTCAGATTAATCTGTTTGCAAAATAATCATTAGTTGCAGCCCAAGCTGAGTCATAAAACAATGATCTGCAATAAAGAAGCTTTCTAATCCATTATATGATTTTGAGCAAAGGTTTTTGCACGACAAAACAAATACAGCAAAATGGTATTAAGAGGATGTGAAAGACTGAACCGAAATGGCCTCGCCTGTCGCATAATATATCAGCACGACTTTATCCTGTTTTGATAAAGCCCCCCCAAGCGTAACAGGTAGGAAGTAGATACATGTGTTTGTAATGTGATTGCCTGTCAGTCGTGGTAATGTATAATTCATTTATCATGTGGTTTTCTTAAGGGTAAATTGGTAATTTAAACACAAGTGGTTGTATCAGACTGATGCTTCATGCTGACCCTGCTTGTTTTGCAGTCACAGTGTGCATGCAGGATTATAACCCGGCATTCAAATAATGTGTGACCATTTTGACTGCCAAAGCAGCCATTGTTGTTTTATGAGTAGTGAGCTGTGCAATTTCACTGTAGCTCTGTTTGTGCTTTGAAGACTTGTTCCTTTTCCTCCCAAATTGGCCAGCCTCTCCACAAGTTATAATGAGGGGGGGAATGGGAAGCCAAACTACAGATTTGAAATGGTAATTAGTTCTACTCCCTGCTACTGAAAGAGACAGAGGGGCTGATTTAGCAGAGCAGAATTAAAGATTGGAGGATAGTAACAGGGCACATTAAGATGACTGTGGTATATTTAGCTGTGATACCCAGAAGCTGGAATAAAGTAGTCAGATTTTAGAGTACAATGGAAAGGATCTATTTATACCATTAAACATTACTACACTTACTTGGACCATGCTTCATTCCACTCATTAGACAATCCTTCTATTTTCTGTAGCTGGATTTGTTTGTGTTTGTTTTTGAAGAAAAAGCAAGAAAAAAGCCAATTTAAAGTAAAATGCAATCCTATCAAGACACATTCTTTTAATTTCTGTGCTTTTTTTTGCATTAATACAGGAAACATTTGCGCATGTGTGAACTCTGATAGGCTGCATAGAATGCTGTTCTTTTCACTTCCTTTTTTTTACTTCCCTTGGTAATCAATAAATTATTAGGAACCTTGAAGATCTGACACATTAACTCGTCCATCTATTTATAAGGAGAAAAAAAATCATTCTCTCATGGCTTCTTTGTAAATTAAAACTGAACAAACAACATATGTAGGTGTTTCAAGGGATTTCACAAACAACATGCATTTAAAAGGTTTGTATTGCCTCATATCATACTCTAACTATTAATGTATTAATGCATACAATATTAATGGAGCCATTTCACTTCAGGATAAAGCATCTGAGTAGCACAGACATTTAATATTAAGGTTGTATCGATCTTTTGAGTGGATTTTTGGATAGTTTTTGTAATAATAATTTTGGTACCAACAGAGCTGTGAAGAAAAATATAGGCCTATATCCCCTTACTGATTTTTACTCCTATTGTATTTGGCACATTTAAATGTTTCAAATCATAAACTAATTTAGAAATCAACAAAGATATGATTTAGTATAACTCTCTGTTTTTTCAAGTGATGATTTACCCAAATAAGCTTGAGCTTAATCCACACATGGATGTATGGACAGTCTCCTTCAGTATTCTAATATGTTAAAATCACATTATTTACCGCTAGTTGTCCAGGATGAGTTTGACTGTCATGATGATGAAATGCTTTCTAAGTTCTACGTAAGATGAGATGATGAATCATCTTCCAAGCAGTTTCCTTTTCTCTCAGAAAAAATATGTTGTCTGAAAAAACACAGCAAAATTCCTGATAATTATAAGAAGGTTTTCTGTCAAAATGTATTATCAGCATTTGTACTTTTGTCAGTCAGCAGTTGCTTTTAGCTCTGAGCTCTACCAAAGATACCAGTTTTGCCCGGTATCTCCTTCTCACTGTTGAATTATCAACTCTGACTATAACTGAGACAAGTGAGACCTGCAGTGTTTTAGATGTTCTGGTTCCCCACTGTTCCATTTTCTCTCCATTTGTGGGTAATGACTCTCACCGTAGTTCGCTGGAGTCTCAAAACCAGAGAGATTGCTTTGTGACCCTTTCCAGACTGATAGATGTCAAAGAGTTTGTTTTTCATCTTTTCTTGAATTTTTTTTGGTGTGCGTGTGCTGTTTTGCTTCTTGTGACCTGTTTAGACACCTTCATACTGATTCTCCAGTCCAGGGGACAACTAATTCAAGCATTGATCTGCCCAGTCCAACTCAACATCTGTCATTCAGTAAAAATGGATATTTGCAGGGGCAATATTACTCTACAAATGCAGTGAGCAAAGAGAACAATAACCAAGAAGATAAATCCCTAAAATAACCAGCTCCATCATCTGATTCTTCCCTACTGTATGTTTCCTAACCAAACATTTCACTCACAATCTGCAGGTTTACTTGTGCCTCGCCGGATTTCTAAATTAAAATGGGAAGAATAGGATCTTAGGAGTATCAGGTGCCGAATTTTTTCACAACACATGTTCAATTCACCAAGGTCATATACCAGGTCAGGTCAGATGGGTCCAAATTTTTCTATCTAAGGAAAACAGGCTGATTGCATCGTATTATTGACTCAAAAAGCAATCCCTAACACTAAGCATGCTTGTAGAGACAGTGAAGAGAAAATTTTCCTTTTAACAGGAAGAAACCTCGAGCAGAACCAGGCTCAGTGTGAGCGGCCATCTACCGATGCCAACTGGGGTTCAAGGAGACAGAATCAGACAGAAAAAAGCAGAGACACAAAAGGTAAATGTCAACCGGCTCCACAGGAGATCCTCTCCAGGACACAACAGCTAGGCAGAAAAGCTCCAAGCCAGCCATGTCAGAAGATGCAAGAGAGTACATACAGTTATTCACAGTCAGAGAAACAGGACTAAACTGAAAAACAGGCCAAGCTCTGACATGTAAACAAAGGTGTTTATGGCAACAGCACAGCTGATATTTCTCTCCACCCAGATGTCACAGCTAAACAACAAAGAAAACAACAACAAAAAAGCAGACAGAACATAACATTAGAGATTAAACTAACAAATACTATAGAATGGAACAATAGAGATAAAATGAAGCAGAATGATGAAAAGGGCTCCCTGTCCTCCAGCAGTCTAAGTCTAAAGCAGCATAACTATTGAGATAGCTCATGATAACCTGAGCAACTCTTATAATAAGCTTTATAAAAAGAACATTTTTAAGCCTTGGGTGTCTACTTCACATACTAAAACTGGTAGTTGGTTCCACAGCAGATAACTTAAAGATTTGCCTGCCATTCTACTTCCACTTGATTTTTTTTGTTTGTTTTCACACCTTTTAAGGAAGTTGCTTGTCCCCACTACTTTCTTATTTACTCACTGCATGCATGCTCAATATCTTACCTCCAGTCAAGTTGTTTTGTTGCAGTAAATGCACAAATCACTCAGATTTACCAACAAATACAGCATAAAAAATGTAAAAAACAGAAATTAAACTTAATAAGCCAACGGGGCTTAATAAGTTAACGTATGTCTGACGCATATTTTTTACTTTAATCAAACCATTTCTAGTGGTGATAAATAGCTTCATTTGCCACCATGTGATAGTTCTTTGCCAATAAAGTAATCAGCTGATGTAATTTCACTCAAAGTTGAAAAAATAAATGGGCATATCAACTGGATGAGCTGCGTGTTTACTCTCTGGCTGATTACTTGTCAGGTATTTGAAGCAGAATATGAGCTCTAATTACCCTCACTTAGCATCTTCATCTACTTCCTGAAGTTGTATATCCCCCCTTACTGTTACATAAACAATTCTGCTGTACTTACTGAATTTGTATTATTTATACTACCAAATGAAGCAAACGGAAAAAAAAAGCAATGAATCATGAAACACAACCAGAGACCACCAGATTCTTTAGATTTTTAGCTTGAAAACGTCATCCTTTCATAATTGTACATTTTTTTTCTTCATTTGACTGCACTATTTCTTATTAGGGATTCAGTGCCTGAGTAATCTGATGAATGTGATCTAAAATTTGACTGCAGGGTTATTTTTCAAGTATTCACCTGATCTATCAGTTTCTCCTTCCAATTATCTCATACAAACACAATGGAAAGAAGAAACAGAAACAAGAGCAGCTGTTTATGCAAAGCTTTTCTTTTTTATTTATATTTGAAGTTAATCTGAAATCAAGTGGAAAAAGAAATATAATTTGCTTTCTGTTGTCAATGGGAAGTTTGTTCTGCACCCCAGCAGCAGAGATAGATTTTTGCAGGAGCAGGTCTATTCCCCCCGCAGCTACATGAAACAACTCCCATCAGATTTTAGGCATTAAACCAGAACAGCAGGAGGCTGAGTCGGTGAAACTGTCAGAACAAAAACCTGTTTGAGACCAGAAGGAAAGCTATTATACATGGAATAATCGACAGTTTCTAGCCTGCATGCCTGCTTTATGTGTGAACATGAAGGGTGAACATTCTGTCCAATGTGACCATTCAATTCCATCTTAATGGTACGGTCAAACATTTAAGTTTCTATTTTATGTCAAATTTTATTCTCAGATTTTCAACAAAACAATATGAATGATAATTAGATTTGATTCCAACGCTTCTAAAACCCCCTCAGTAAAATAATGTCCTCAAGTAATTGGAGAAAATACTAAAACATCATCCAGAGACACATTGGTTTGTGAGGGCTTTATACTGTACATTCGGACAGAAGGTCAAAGTGTTTACCTAATATTGATTATAACCAAAGTTCACAAAGCCATTGTTAGATTTTATCAGCCAATCTATTTTTACAGCTCCTGTTTACTGTCAACAAAGGTCAACAAAGAGAGCCAAAATCAACAGAAGTAGACTAATTAAGAACTCTAGGCAGGGCTCTACTGTGTTAATACCCCTGGACTCAAAATAATAATGTTCACAAATTAACTCTTTTAGCTATGAGAACACAACATATTGTTAAAATCATATACTATGAAGGTGTTATTTCTTTACCAGATAGAAGCTTAAATTATTTGGAATTGGCATGCCACCCTAATTAGGTAAATACTTAAAACAGCTAAGATGACATTTATGAATTTGTTCAGTAATGTCCACATTAAGAAAGTGGTGCCCAAATGACACAGCCATGACCCGATGATACAGTTACATACTATGGCATGCATGTACTCTGTCAGCATTTTGCAAGCAGCCTTGTTGCTTAGTGGCAGTGGATGCAAGAGGAGTCAGTTTTATTATCTGATTAGTTTTTTTGGTACATTTCTTGCCCCTATGGAGCACTCACATCTTGTGCATAAAGCAATAAATTTACAATCCTAAAAATAATAGCATCTTTTTCTGTTTTTGTACATTAGTACACCATCAATTTTACAAATTTCATTATCGAACATATAACACAGGGGGGATATACTATACTTCACACATGTAATAGGACTTTAGTTTTTCATCTTATCATGTGCATTTTGAAACAAGCCAGCATGCTGTATGAGCAAACAGCATCCTTCCATCTGAACAAATCTTTGAGACACTAGTATTACTGTCTAGTACTGTTTTTTGACTTTTGGTTTCATTAAATGTAGATAATAATTTTTACAATTACAATTTTTTTCTGGGATTCTTTGTCAAAAATGACCAAGTAACGTCTTAAATAACTTCGTATGCTGAATTTAAGGTATTACATTGCACAGTTCTGCAGTATAGTAAATTCCTACCAAAAAAAAATTATCGATGTGAAGTATTTTTGGAGAGTGAACAACTTTGCAGCAACCCCCTGCATTCTTCATTTTCCCCTTAGGATTGATTTCAGACTAGGCACTGGCTCACACTGTGAGGAGAGAAAATCCATCTCCAGTAACTCAGCAACACTCAGGCTAGAGGTTGGTGTTTTAGTTTTGTGTTTTACTTTTCATGTGAATTCCTGCTTCAGGCCCTCCAGAGGCAGCCATTAATGACTGGAATGGTCGTCTTTCAATGCACTCGCCCAAGTGTGAAGATGGCTTGGAAAAGAGTGATGTGCAGGTCATTACTGATCTATTTAGGGCCTGACACTTGCTGGCATCACTTGGCATGATATCCTGGAAAGGTCAGTACTGTGTGGAAAACAGTTTCACAAGGATCTCATGCCTGGCTGGATTGCTTTGGGTGCAGGATGACTGAAGCAAGGAAGCCTGATTTGGCCATTAAGCCTCAAATGAAAAAAGAAAGAAAAAAATCAGCTTAATCACAGGCAGATTCCTTTTCACTATTTCAGTTGCTGTTATTCCCCCTTTCCTGCGGGTGTTTATCTCACTGCTGTGGTTTTGTGTTGGTTAATTTAAAGGGTGTTTTATTCACAGATTTATTCACATGGGAGACAAAAGTGATGTTTTGCAAAGATCAAAACCCTTCGTAGCAATATTTTCAAGTCAGAAATGATCTTTTGAAGGCAAAAAAGGGAGAATGGACCAAATTGCAATAGGAAAAAGAGGGACGTGTGCATCACTTTTTAGGTATCTATACTTTACTCCATTACTTATTTTCCTTCCTACTTCTGACTTCTACTCATTACATTTCCACACAAATATCTGTACTTTTTATTCCTTACATTTTTAAAACAAATGTTACTTGTTACTCTTGGCTTTGGTTTAATGTTTATAAATATTTATTTGACTTCGTGTGCGCCATCCAATGCAGATCATTGTCTCCATCCACATTTATTTTATATACTCTAATAATCCCAGAGGAAAATTACGTCTCTGGATTTAACCCATCCCCTTGGGGAGCAGTGGGCTGCCATTGTGAGGTGCCTGGGGAGCATTGTGAGGTTAAGGGTCTTGCTCAGGGACCCAGGACCCTCTGTGGGAGTCGGGGATCGAACTCACAATCTCAGGATTCAAAGCTCTATGCCCTAACCACTAGGCCATCACCCCCTATATCTAGTGAAAACTAGTGTAATTGGATGAATAGCTTATTCGTCAAATTTGTGCTAAAGGCAAAGGAAATAATCAGAAGCAAGCAGGTGTTCTTCAGACTGCAAACATGNCCAGTTTTACTTCTGCTTCTTCCCACAAAGGGCTTGGTTTGACTGGTTACTCTGAATTACCATTAAATGTGAGTGTGTGAGCATACAGTGGGTGTTTTGCCTGTGCTTCTTTGTGTTGTCATTTTTTATTTTTTTTTATATACTCTAATAATCCCAAAGGAAAATTACGTCTCTGGATTTAACCCATCCCCTTGGGGAGCAGTGGGCTGCCATTGTGAGGTCCCTGGGGAGCAGTGTGAGGTTAAGGGTCTTGCTCAGGGACCCAGGACCCTCTGTGGGAGTGGGGGATCGAACTCACAATCTCAGGATTCAAAGCTCTATGCCCTAACCACTAGGCCATCACCCCCTACATCTAGTGAAAACTAGTGTAATTGGATGAATGGCTTATTCGTCAAATTTGTGCTAAAGGCAAAGGAAATAATCAGAAGCAAGCAGGTGTTCTTCAGACTGCAAACATGAATTGTCTATACCATGCTACAATGTTGGATTCAGAAAAAGATGTTGAAATGTCTGAAAGGTCGGACACAGGCGAGAGCGTATCTGGAGACGGGGACCAACAAGACCTCCCTCATCCTTGGCCCTATCTCCAAGAATTTCTCAAAATAGTCGAGAAAATTAGCTTTCAATTCATAAAGTGACATCTGGCTGATTTTTTTTTAAAGGTTACTTAATACTTTTATACTTTCAGGAGTTTTTGGAGCACATACTTTTTCAATTTTATTTAAATAAAGAGGTCAAGTTGATACTTCAACTTTTACCAGAGTGTTTTTAAACTGCAGTATCTATACTTCTACTTTAGTAACAAATCTGTGTACTTTTGACACCACTGCAATACATACATTCAGAAATAAACATCATTTATTAGAAAAAGCTCTTCTTGCCCCTAAATTGACTGTTTTTCCCAATAAACTGTGAATAGATTTCATAGTGCTATCTACATTCGCAGAATTTTCCTCTCACCTGATGACCCAGGGTCTATCTACATCTACGGGTTTGCCTGCCTTTTCCTAGTCACTTCTGTTCAGTTTGTTCAGGCATCACCAAGTAGGATACCTGAGTGAAATATACAAACATGATATGTTGCTTAATCAGGGTTTTATAGTTGCACATCTGATCTGCAACCATGGAGTGGGCCACCAGGAATAGTCACTTAGAAAATATTCAAAACTTGATACAATGAGGATAAGAAAATGAAATATTTAAAAGCTTGAAATGATATGATGATATCGCCTTTTTCTAATCTCAACATGAGCATGGTTTTCACATCAAAATGACAGATGCCAGTTAGGTAACTATTCAAAGAAATGCAAAATGAATAACCCAGATCTAAATATTTTAAAATCTCACAATATTTTAAGGTTGCCAAAGTATAGTTCTTTTATTATATAAATATTCCAGAAATCTAACATAAAGAATTATAAAAAATATGCAAACAGCACTTCTTTAGTATCGATCACACCACAAATTTGAATTGTATCCAGATACAATATTTGATTATGAGTACCTTACTGTATAGAGTATCAATATTTTCAACACTCTACTTTTAGAGCAACCAGAAAAACAGGCTTATGAACTCCCTGGTTATTCCTGGGTAAAGAAAAAAATCTGGGGCTTTAAATCCTAGAGCTTTCAATGCAAAAATTAGCTATTGTGGTTAAATATTCTAAGCACATACCATTTTAATTTTTTATGCACACATTATAATATCGTATGAAATGGAAATGACATAATGGGTTTTAGAAAACTGGTTTTACAACCTGAAATTCAGTGCTAAGTCACCTAAACCCAAAGTAAATGAGAGAGCTGAAATGACATGCAGTCAACTAGAAAAATAAAATAAATATTAGTGACTGTTTAACTGAAACTGTTACAGATTATTAGGTTTGAATATTTCACAAGAAACTTGGAAGTAAAATTTTAACAATAGTTCTTGGCATTGTACATTCAGTTCTCTTTTTCCTGACCTCTTGGTACAATGCAAATGCAGGAGGAAAACTTTGCTAAAAATAGTATAGGATACAAACCATAGCCATTTAGGGTGCATGAAAAAACAGGCCAGGAATGGAAATTGGGATTTTAACAACTAATATAAGATTAACTAGACACATGGGCCTGTGTTTAAAAAGAACGCTAAGTAAAAGTGATTTTGTTTTAGGAAAAAAAATCATAAAATAAGGGTTTATTCAGAGGCCTCCTTAATTGGAAACTTTTAAGGAATAGCCAAATGCCCCTTCTTCACTGTGTGTTTTTTGCAGACTTATAAGGATATTCTATCACAAAAAATCATTTATGTTTGCAGATAAAACATGATCAGATTTTTGTTACACATCACTGTGTAAAACAAACTTGTTTATCTACAACAATAGGCAACTCCAAAGGGAACACTTTAGTGTGATTCTTGGCTCCCGAGGTGACTGCCTCCCCACTGTGCACATCACTGGCCACAACCAAAAGTTACTCCACAATTATCATATAGCCCTATTTGCAATGCCCAAAATTCGCAGATTGAATACCTGGCATGAGTCTTAATGGGGAACATGTTTTTTATTTTTTTTTTACATTAGGCCCTTGATTTTACGTTATTACATCATGTTCTACTCACCCATATGAGTTTTGTGTCATTTGGTGCCGCTTTGTTTTTAAAAGATAAGAAATATAACCGCGGATGTCTGGGGGACAGTGATTCGCCTACTTGTTATGAATGCTTGCGTACCATAAATGATAAATTATGAACAGTTTAGTTTGTGCCTTCAAAGCATCTGCCCATAGGAAGACGTTACTTGGATATAACCCAACGGAATATCTTCAGAACAGCTCCAAATGACACAAAACTCATATAGGTGAGTAGAACATGATGTAATAACGTAAAATCAAGGGCTCAATAAAAAACAAAAAAACGAAATTCCCCTTTAAAAGGTTTCCAAAGCCGACCTAAAGAGTGGAAAAGTCGAACCCTTCCCACACTACAGTGATACAATTTCTTTCCAAGGTCCTACACGTATGGAAGCAGGGAGAAGTTCAGGGATGATGAAGGAAGGACAGGGGAAGAAAAGGCCCCAAATGACTCCAAAAAGAACCCCCATTCTCTAAAACCAGTCAGGAAAGGTAGCTACTGTACCAGCACAGCCATTTTAAGTCAATGGTAGCAGGCAATGTCCGAAGACAGGCATCAACGCTGCACTGAAACTAAACCCAGTTAAAGGAAGAGCAACATTTTATTTGTAAAGATAAAAGCCTGTTATGTTATAAAGATCTAGTCCACACCTAAATAAATTCTAAATCTGTGAGACTTAAAAATGTATGTTTACAAATGTTTCCTACTCAGTCTATTTTACAAAAAAAAACAACGATAATTACAGAAACTTTCAGTTTTTAAGAGGAAAAAGCTGGCATAGACAAAACCCAGAAGATTTTAAGCTGTACTTGCACCAAAAGATGGTTAAAGGTGGTTATTCTGATTATTGAGCAACTGAATATATGGAAGATAATTGGCAGACTTGTTAGATATTTATATAAAGAATCTTGAAAACCATGTAACTGTTTCCTTTAATTTATAGCTACATAATAACATTGTTGCAAAAACTGTCAAATAAAGTTAGAGATTGTATTGTGACAAGATATGAAACGGAGGGGTTTTTAAATATATATTCAATGCGCTGAATATGTGGATAGACCTCCATAAAACATACTAGTAATAGAAGATGTAAAAAGACGTAGTTTAATTATTTATCTAATCTTTTTTTTTTTCTTTTTTTGACAAATTTCAAATTTCAATACTAATTTAAATTCTGTATAGCTTGGAAGCCAGTTGTTTTTTCTTTTCCCATAAATGATTGTAACCATGGTAAACTATTAAAAAAGAATAGTTTTAACTCAATCTCTGGTAAGAAACCATTAGATTTAATCATAAGCTGCTGAAAATTTTAATCTTTATTGTCACACCAGCTATATCGCATGACTGGGATTCCATAAAAAACATCCCAGGGGTTTTCCTGCACTGGCATTATAATATATTCTAATAAATCACAAAGAGACACTAGATTCTCAGCTGTGTTATTTCTGTTAATACCAATAAACAAATAAAAACCAAATTCTGCAGGGAATTAGACTATTGCTGCTAAAAGGAGTTCACTAACATGAAAGAGCAGCTGGATGAGGTAACATTCCCTCAAGGCCTCACTTCTGCTCTTTATTTCCTCACAGATATACCACAGAGAAAGCTGAATAAGCAATAAAACAGGGTGAATAACATGACCTTAAGCTCCAGCTCATCTGGAGCAGTGACCCTGGAGTGACCAGCCAGAAGAAAGCAAACAGTTGCCCTCTGCTGGTTTTCTTTCATTCTAAAATGCATCGCGTGCAGTTTTCTGCCCTTAAAATACCACATGAAATATCTGCAAAGCTGATTAGGAAGATAGCCCCCTGTCTTCATTATTTCTGAACATTCCCCTGTAATATCATGTCCATCTGTTAGAGGAAGAACGATAATCAAAATGGCCAATATCAGTTTCCTGCTCAGACAGGACACTGATCGGCAGAAAGTTTGCAGAGCTCGACATAAACTGTTGTTATCTGTCAGTGTGTGGGTGGGTGTGTGTATATGTGTGTACTTTTCTCTGCAGCTGAGGAAGAACATGTTTTTCAGATTTTACCAGTGAAGTGAGGACCTATGTTGGTCCTATCTTTTTTAGGGTTAGGCCATTGAAAGAGGAAAATGAATAACAGTGAGTGAAACTCAAAGTTCCTGAATATGTTATTTAAAGCACAATTTGTGTATGAGCATGTGAGTGTGTATCCAAAGCAGAGCTTCAGCCCTGGTTGTTATAGAATAGCTTTGTTTATTTTTGTTTTAGCTGTGAATTTTGAAATGGACACTAATATTTAGAGGATCAAAATATAACCCAATTAAAGAGCTAACCTAAAGGTTTCTGTCTCTTTGTTTTTTTTTTAAAATAGGTTCAGAACCAGCCCTAGCACCAGTCGTAGTTCACCAAGAAGACATTGCAGCAAAAACAAAGCAACCAAGAAAGTTCTAGGATAATAGATGCTACTCCTTGTTGTACAAGCATTTATTATGCAGCAACAAAAGTTGCAAAGTGGCGCTCCTCATCTTCACACCGTAGTAAACTGCACCCTTCCCCCTGATGTACTGTACTTGGCACTTAGCAAGCTCTCATTTGGCCCAAAAAAAATTTGGTGCTACAATGAGATAAAAAAAGATAGATTTTATTGATCTCACAATGGAGAAATTCACTTGTTACATCGGCTCAATGGAAGGTGCCAAAAGTGTCAAGTGGGGGTGGGAGGTTTGACATGACCCAAATGAAGACACAAAAGCTTAAGGTTGTTACTTGAAGGTTTAATTAACCAAAAGTTCAACAAAAGCAAAGATCCAAAACATAAATCCACAAAAATTCCCAAAAAATGCTGAAAACCAGAAATACTCACAACAGGAAGGGGACATTTAATGACGACAAACCAGCAAAGAGTCACTGAACAGGAGGAGATTATACGGGAGAGAGAAGCAAAGACCAGGCTAATTAGCAGATTGGAAGCAGGTGTGAACAGAGGCAAGAATTGAGCTAGGGAAAAGTAGACTGACACAAGAGGACAAACAGCAAATATCCAAGAACTCAAATACTATCAAAAATACCCAGAACACAAGAATCGAAACAAGATCAATGAAAACCCTAAATAAAACTTGGACAAAACCAAAACCACGACAAAAATGAGGAAAAGGTGCATTGGGTATATACAGTGTGTCTCCATATCTATATACAGATGAAGTCTCTTATTTAACAGGATTATTGCACGGGTTATTGCACCACACACCACTGTTGCACCAGTTCTTGGCTCCAGGAGCTCGAACTTTCAGCTATCGAATAAAAAAATCCAGAGCTTTCTTACAGTAGCTTTGGATCCAACAAAGCTCCAGTGGAAAAGGCTCCTCTGTGCAGTCCTGAGACAGACACACATTAAAAGACAGATATAATTTACTTTCCTCCATAATCATATTATTTACTTGCAGAAAAAGTTAAACAAATCGTAACCTTTGCATAAAAGTTATGTTTTCATTATTTCTGTTATAATTAGGATATACTAAGGAAATACTCATATTTCAAATGGATATCATTGCATAAATATCCTCTGGGTTTTCAGAGGGACTAAAAAGACATTTCGGACCAGTTAATGATGGTGTAACACGAAAACAGATCACATCAGCCTTCCTCAAAAACCTGTTTCCTGCTTTAGGCATCAAAATCTGTTTCCTGTGTGACTTCCTGCCTGCCTGGAGGAACAACACCCAGTGAAACTCGTTACAAATCAGTGATCCTGAGGCCAGTGAGAGGATGGAGTACAGAGTGTTGAGGAGGGGGGTGGGTCTTTTGAACAGATGGGGAAACAGAGAGTGGTAAACAGCCAGGGGTGGCAGGGCTGTGATGTATGAGCGAGTAAAACAAGCAGGTGCCAAAGGTCGACAGACAGAGATCTGAATGCGTAGCAGAGTCAGAACCTTGAGGGGTGGAGGAGGAGCAGAGTCAAAAGGAGCAATAAATAAACAAACAACAGAGGTTGTTGGGGGGCAGAGGAGTAACTAGAAGGTCTGAGTGCTCACAAAGTGGAAGTGAGAAATGTTGCTTGTGGGTCTTTTTTTTTCTTTAGTTCTTAATCACCAACAATAATAGTTTATGTCTGTGTACACTGATAAACAGAGCTTTGTAAAACTGTCCATACCCACACAACCATGGAGTGGGCAACATAAACAGATTTTTTGGGGATTCTTTGTCTTATATCACCACAAAGTGACGCGTTGTTGCCTAGAAGGACATTTTAAAAAATATGTAAAAAAAACAACAACTATAATATAAGATAAAACTCCTCATCTTTATAGCCCACTTTATTCCGATAAACCTAAATATCTAATAGGGGAAGAAATGTATCTGCTTGTGTTTCCAGTTTTAAACTGAAATACACAATGCAAGCAGAGCACGAACATTTTGTATGTTCAGATTTTATTCATAGTCCTATTATCCATCCATCCATCAGATCAGACGGATAGTGCTTTGGGCCATTTTCCATAGTTACATTTTCCATAGAAAGTCTTTTCAAAGATGAAATATAATTTACAGTCAGGTTTTCTACAAAAAGAAAAGGAATGTAATGGGACAAAAACTGTTTAAAAGTAGCAGTTGGTCAAATATAATAATGGTGGAAAACTTTAAATTACAAACAGTTTAGAAAGAACTATCCCAAGCTGTCAACATGTGGACGAACACCTCAAAACGAAAAGGATAGAATTGATGAAAACCCATAAAATCATGTCTCTTCACCTAAAATGACAATATTTATTAGCTTTGACTCCTACATCACTGTTGGAGTGATAGTTTTGTAACTAAATACACAATTAACCTGTTTCCCAGCATTGTAACTGGGAGCCTAATCAATTTTAATGCATTTGATTTTTGTTCCTGGTATTTTCCTATTGCATGCATTGAATCATCCTTCAGCTATTTGTATTTAAAAATGGTTTATTTGTGCTTGTCACAAAAAGTAAAGCAAGTATTGCACTTTCAGCTGAATTTTTTTAAACAAGAAAAGCCTTGATCAGTATGTTTAACAGCACAGGAAAGCAGAGCTTGCCCTACAACATTGGGAGGAAGCCATGTGGAGCCAAAGGCAGGCAGTGAAAAACCATGATGGATGCAGTGAGACAAAAGTGACAGATGGAGAGAGGAGAAAAAGAGAATATTTGATAACATTTCCCCATCTGCAGAGAAAGAAATGACAAATGGCTTCCATTTAAAAATGGCAGCAAGATTTCCCTTTGTGAGGTTTCCTGTAGGTCCAAACCTCTGAGGTTGTCCTTATTCTTCTCATGGGTTTCGTCTTTTTCTCTGTTTCTGCTCTTCATTCTCTCTGACGCCGGTTAACATGTTAAAAGGATAATACCCAACGGTTTTAAATGATTCAGTAATGTGAGCAGGAGTGTTGCTCTGTGGTTTCTGCTGCTTCTAAGCTTTTCTTTTTCAAAGTACACCCTAAATATTTTAAAGTCTGTATGGTAGCTGATGATAACGTTGGGCCCACAGACTTTTTTGTGAACACTTTCTTGAGAGAAGAAATTTCTAATTTGGAGAAAATAAATTTATTCTACTTATAATTTATCAATGCATTACATTATGTATGTAGAGCTTCTACATTCGGTAGTTTACCAAGAAATAAGAGGTCAGGATGTGAAAGCAATATGAGTAACCATTTTTTATGTCCACTTTGATATGAAGATTAACTTATAAACTGTACTAAAAAACCTAAATAGAGGAAAACTATTCCTATAGTGCGGCTGAACGTTTTATATCTAAAATATAGGCGGGGTGTTTACATTTTTATGCATATCACAAGGTTTCTATCTTAAACTATGTTTAGTTTAACAAGGGATTAAAAGTGAGTGGGATAAAAGCTTTTTAGATTTTGAGAGATTAAAATTTGCAAAACATCTATCAAAACAGGTAGATATTCATCTGCTTCAGATGTTAATATGCCATGATCTATCCATTGCAATTCTAGGTCTTGTTCAGAGTAATGGGTTTCATTTTCCTCTTTCCTGGCTGTTACATTACATGGATAAACCAGCTGATTATTTATTTGCTTAGCTCATCATTAACTACAAGGTTTTTTATCAACTCATCACAAATGTTTGCAGACACAATCAAAAGGGAGTGAAAAAGAAGTATTTCAACTATCAAAGTACAACAAACTTATTTTTGATGTATTTCTGTACATTTTTATTGTCCTTGCTTTATGAAGAATGCAACAAAAGTAGCACTTAAATTAGGTCTTGTTAGAGATGTTTGAAGATTTTAGCTTTAACAGCATATGGTTCCTACTTTTTCCAATGAGAAGCTATGGTGGTGCTGCAAGATCCTTTCTCATTCTTAGCCCTTACCTGTTGGTCAGTTCCCACACGACTGTCCATCCCTGCTATTAAAAATAAGTTACAAAGATAGATGATATAATTGTAAACTTTATATATACAAATCTGGGATTTGAGTCATTGTTCTTTCTGTTTTTTTCTTGTACTGGAGAAACATTGGCAAAATAGAGCACAGTTGTTGAAGATCAGTTTGGAAAGGATTAATTTCTTGTCTGTTTTTTAAGCTCTTTTCCTTTACAAAGGGAGAATTGGGGAGAAATATTGAGATTTAAGATTATTAAGATTTTACTGTGTGGCATAACTACAGCTTTTAACCCATAGTTGAGTCTTCATGATTTGGGTTCTCTCTAACTTTTCTCTTTGAGTTTTCATTGTTTTTATTTCTATTTTGTGTTATTCTAGTTATTTTTTATAGTATTTAAGTTCTTAGGTATTTCTTGTTTGCCCTCTCATGTTAGTCTCCTTCCCCTAGCTCCATTCTAGATTCTTCTGTCTACAACTGCTCCCAATCTGCTGATTAGCCTGGTGTTTCTTTCTGTCTCCCATATATACATCTCCTGCTCAGTCACTGTTTGCTTGTTCCTCGTTGTCATGTCTTGGCTTCTCGTGTGATTTTTTTTTTTGGTGTCTTCTGGATTTAAATTTTTCTGTATTTCATTTGTGAATTTTATTTATTTACTGATTTGTCGACACAGCTTGTCAAAAGTATTTTGAAATCATCTGCACTGTGTAGTGTGTTTTCACCTTTCTCTTATCAGCAGTGATATAACAGGGCTGTATTACTGTATAGCAGTTTACTCTTCCTGAACTATTGTTATCCCTTTGGTATAATATCCTGCTTCATTTCTAAACTACTACAAGTTTTGTATTTTATTATCTTTTTTGTTGGTTCCATTTAATGAAATGTACAGCTGGTCACGGATTACCACCTTGCAACTGTGGTGCCAGTAATTCTCTCGATACCGAGGTTCATCCGTTTTGTTATTACTTTTTCTTCTATGGAAACAGTAAAAAGAGGAGAATGTAATTCATCTTGGCAAACATTAATTTTCTCGCGCTCCTTCCCACCTCTAACGCGGTTTGTTGATTTAACTAGCCCTTCTGATACTGTCCTTGCTTGGATGGATTTCTGGCTACACTGCAAAGAATTCATAGATCTGGAGAGAAAGTGACAGAGCGCCACGATATATGTTTTTCAGTGTTCTGCTCAAGGACTGGAGACCCATTCTGTAACATTATCTTTATATATTCACAAGATATATATTGTGAAATATATAAATATTTCACAACATAAGGAATATCTGAAACTATGCAAAGTTAAAAAAAATTCCCTGTTCAGTTAAAAAAACAGAAAAGATTAGGGGTTTAATAATGCATTTTTGGTATGCTGTTTTCCTCATAAGATAACCTCGCATTCATGAAAAATAACCTCACACCTTTTAAAGATGCTATAAAATAGTTGATGATTGTGAGTTACACTCATTTTAAATGACCCATTAATGAATAAATAGGAATCAAGTGAGCTGGAGGTATTGCACCTATTGGACTTAGAGGATATCAGGTTTAAATCTATGTTAGCATGATTCTTTCCCTGTACATAGTAGAGATTATTTAGCAAGAACTCCAGTTTTCTCCCACAGCCACAACAAAATATGTTTTGTTGTATAAATGCACCTTTGTAGTGACATTAATATTTTTGCATCCTTTCTAATTTTTTTCATTGTCTTCTGAAGAGATGTGTTCAGGGAGAAAAAATGTGATCTTAAAAATACAAAACAAACTAATGAATTGTTTTCTTACCTTTCTTAAACAGTTTTGTGGTGGTGCATTAGCAACATGTTTTTTCCCCATCTGATTTTTTGGTTTTTTTTTTACAAAAAGACAATTAGGTGGGAACATAAACAATATAAAATTTTCATAAGTTTGGACAACGATTTGATAAAAGTGGGAATCAGATTTTTAGCTGAAATGTTAAAATGCTCATATCTAAAAAATAATGTGAGATGAAGAAACTGTTTTGCAAGTTCAGTGTGATGTGTGGAGGAGTTGGGAATTTTTATTAGCATCCACTAAAACTGTGTTTTTTTTTGGGACCACTGAAGGATGGTGTGAACATGCATGAACCTAGAGCACTGTTTTCTGCACTAGTTCCAGTTTTAGCTCATAGTGATAAGCTCAAATAAATGCTTATGGGTTTATACAACCAGTTCTGTTTGACAAATTAAGGATTTGAGAATTCAAGGATCCCTTCTTGTTATATTGCCATATTTACTCGGGGTGGAACAACAATTGGTTACTTGGGTCCCAGTTAACAAGAAGATAATAGACAAAGTTTATCAAATAGAACAAAAAAGAAAAAGACATTTACATTCAGATAGATAGATAGATAGATATATATAAAGAGAGAGAGAGAGATAGATAGATAGATAGATGATATACACACAAGATCTTTTCTCTTGTGTGTATATATATAATTATGACATCTTATTACGAGATAAGATGTCATAATTATGAGATAATATGTCATATTTAGGAGATCAGGAAGGATAGTCATTGCTGATCTCCGCTACTTGAAACGTGAACAATTAGTGGGTTGTTAGATTGAATCTGCTTTTATTTTCTTTTTAAGGTATGCAACACTGCGAAATACTGAGTTTCCTTATTTTGGACTGAATTAATTTTTATCTGTCAGCATTGTAAAGTAAGTCCTTAGAATTTTTTTAGGCACAGAAGCCCACTCTGACTTCACACCTTTCCTGCAGGAGCAATTAAACCAGCACGGGCTGCTTTGTAGTTGTAAATGGATGTCTTGAAAAGCATTTAAGCTGGCTTGGTGGTGTCACATAGAAATTTCCATTGATACCTTCTCAAAATCCTAAATCCGCAAGGAGAGCTGAGGCTTCTGTAATGACCTCAGAACGTTGGATCCATAACTCAAAGCGAGACAGACAGTGGGAAAGTTCAAAGTATTTATGGCAGAAAAATTACTCCATATCCATATTGCAGAAACAGGTCACAATCAGCAAAACAGAACAAGATACAGATCGCTAGTTAATCTCGCCAAATTGCTTGAATAACCTGGCGCTGACAGAAGGCAAGCAAGGTTATACAACATAAATAGGTGAATAACCTGGTGGAAAAGATCAGGGTTAATCAGCTGCAGGACCAAAGGCTCTGTGGTATTGTCTGTCCTCACACAGATGAGGGGGTGGTTGGTCACACCTCTGTGACTTGCCATGTGACTTGCCTGTGACTGCTTTAGATGAAAAGGGGGGTGGGGGTGGGGTGGGGTTTTTGCAGAAGTCCCCCAGCTCGTATTCACCAAAGCTGCATGTTCTTCTCTGGTCATGAAGTATGGACACTGTTTCCCAGTTTCAAACAAGTATGATCATGGCATATAGCATAACATATCCCCCTTTTTGTGTAATATGTAGTTCTTTGTTTTCCAGATCAACAAACAGGTCCATAAAACCATGAGATCTGGAACAATGATGAGTCAGGTTCCTGTTTGCAGGAAGAAAATTCATTTAGGGTTCATATCTTCTCCATTGTTTGTCCCTGGATGATTTGTTGCAGGTCTGGCAGAAACTGACCCTATCATCATAAAACAGTTCATTTTCTCCAGAGCTTTTGCGTCTGGTTGAAGCAGGTCCGGCAGGAAAGTCTGACCCTGATANGTCAAAAATTCCTCTCTAGGTCTAATTAGAACGGCTTTTTTTTTAATACTAACTTCAAAAAATATTAAAAGTATTCCATATTTCATCCTTTTGTCATTTTTTATTATGTCAGAGTTGGCTCTCCATGGAAGAGCCTGCATATGTAAACATGTAACAATCATTTTCAAAAATTCATTGAATCCCAACTGCACAAACATGTATCATTCTTAAGGCTTGACTTTTGTATAGAATGTTTTTATACCAAGTGCTGAAGTACCGAATTCATGTAAACAAGAATCAAAAATGATTGAGAGCATGAAAGAACTTGCAGAAATAAACGGTAGATTGTCTCCGAGAACACATTGATGATTATGAGCAAATTTCCTTTCACAACTTTGCTTCCCAATACGTATATTGTTGTCATGCTGGATTGTCATTCAGCATGACAACAATATATTTTATAGGGACTTACTTTAAAGCTGTCCATTTATTTCTGAATTTACCTTAATAGTCATTTACCTAATCATCACAAAAGCAAGCATAGATAACATGGGAATGTCTTGCTATTCACACACGTATATACAGGGTATGTGTGGGTATGTGTGTGTGTGTGGAGAGAGAGAGGGGGGAGTTTTATACATTCTTTAAAAGCCAGTCGCTGTTTCTTGCTTTGTTATTTCACCAAGGTCACTAAAGCTGCTAGAGAAAGAGGACACCAGGAAGACAACACTCCTCACCAGGACAAGAGGTTGTAATCATGAGGAACAGAGGTATAATCAGAATCAAGGCCTCTGGCATAAAATAGAGAAGGCATTGCAAAAAAAAAAAAAGAAAAGAAAAAAATGTAATCATGGCAGGGAAGGAAGAAATGTAATAATACATCTGAAGCACAAGCTTTAATCATGCAGGGAGACAGAGACAAAAGGAAGTGATATGAAGATGGAATTAGGCGACAGAAGTAGATGGAGTGGGAGAGGTGAACAGACAGCGGAGACAGAAGGCACGATGGAGTAGACAGAGGGGTGAAGTTGGTATTTTTAACACGTTCTAATCAGAGCAAGCACATCAAAAGTGGCCTGCTGTGAAAACGCCCTCTCAGTTAATCAGAAGGAAGAAAATAAGAAAAAAGAGTTACTGATGCTAGGAACAACACTGTGGCAGGCACCACTCTATAAAGAAGATTTGGCGTGTACGGCATACAGAAATGAGGGCAGGATGGAGTGAAATCTTCTTATGCAAATCTTTTACTTAAAATTCTTCTTGTAGACTTTATAGTTTAATGCTCTGGAAGTCCCATCCTAACAGTTCAGTGGTTGGGTGAAAAAAAAGGAAAAGAAAAAGATGTGTTATGCCTGAAAACATGATGAAGACGGACTCAGGGAAGGATCAAATCTGTCTACCTCATGTATGGTTGCATGCTGCCCTCCTCCAGCCTGATAGTTTCTTTATAATCCTGGTGCCAGATACTTTCCTGCCAGCCAGTATAATAAATCTCAGCAGATTAGCATACGAGAGAACAAAAGGCTTTAAGCGTGTCCTTTTTAGACCTAACTACAACATATGGTGAGAATGTGTCCAAGCAGGAAATGTGAAAACCACAAAATCTTCTGAATTTTCCTGCAAAACAATAAAACATGTTTTTAAGATCAATGGAAAAGAAATGTCTGTCTCTAGACATGTAAAGCTGGTTGGGATATAAAGTAAATTAAACTGCAGCAAAAGGTGAAGGTGAAAAAAATGCAAAAAGGTGGAATCCAAATGCACAGCGCACTTTGTTTATTTTAATCTTTTTTTAAGGAATTTTGTGTATTTAACATTCAACAATTAATCATGTTTTTTCACCTGAATTCCAGAAACAACATTGAAGATTGTGACTGAATCACACAACGTTTGAGGTCATGAATATCAATGTCAGGCTTTAGTTAATACATGTTTTCTGGGACAAATGCATAGTAAGTTGCCTATTTTCCCGGTAATATTTATTCTCTTTTGTAATCTCTGCATCCTGCTGCAGTGCGGTGTTACAGAGCTGTGCTGTGAGTGATATTGACGAGCTGAGAGCCCAAGGATGCTCAAATCACACAGCAATCAAGCCCAATCATGGCCCCTGTGGCCAGTGGATCAGTGCCCACTCAACACTCAGGTACAGCTTAACAGTCCCTGACTTTATATGCTTCAATTAGTATGAAGGCATTACACTGAATGATTCCTTGTCATGCTACACAGTGATGAGATGCAGTGTGATGTTATTCTAAGCTCTGCTGAGGAGAAAGAAACATCGCAACCAACTATCAGCAACGAGCTAGTGATGGGACAATGCGAGAGTCTGTATGCAACAATGCACTTGCAGCTACTGTACTCCAATAGGAGTGGGATGGTGCAAGCTTTGAAAAGCGTGTTGCATGCTGGATAGTGGGGTTATTATCTAAGAATCATGACAGGAATTCAATGCCAAGCATTTGTGCGGAGAAATTCTTCTCTGCCCATACAAATCTGTCTGTTTCTGCCTCTTTTTCCAGTCTGTCCTCGTTCTGTATCCACTCCGCTGTGGGGAACAAGTCAAAAGTATAAGATTGGGAGTACTTGAGTGCTGAGGATTCCTCTTGAATGTTAATCAAGCTTATCAAATGGCACAATGCAGCACAGTGCTAACAAGGGGCAGTGATATTTTGAAAAGTCATCAGATTATTCTGTGTGCCTTACAGATAAAAAGAAAATTGGACAGGTTTTGGGGGCTGGATATAGGGAGCATTAAAGGTGTCCTGTTTGTAAATTTGCCTCAAGAGGTGACATTTCAGTACAAAGTCACTTTTCCAGATAAGTCCATTTCAGTTTAGATAACTGTTTTTCCATCCATCATCTTAAAAGTGCTGTCTGTTTTTACTCAGGTTATCTTTATCAGAATGTTTCATTTTTTATTAATCTAATAGTGGGTCAAAAAGACTAAACACAAGAAATCAGCTCTGTATGTTTTCATGCAATGGTCCAATACAGATTTCATTATATATGATGCAGAGAAAGTACTTAAATAGAATTACAATTTAAAATAAAAAAAACAAGGTCAGATTTTTACTGACTGACATAGAATAGAATAGAATAGAAAATCCTTTTATTGTCCCACAATGGGGAAATTCTTGTGTTTACAGGAGCAAAAAGATTATAGAAAAAATTGGACACACAAATATGGACCTCAGAGAAATGTATAAGAATAACATAATATTGAAGAGGTAAAAGATAAACAATAAAATACAGTACTGTACTATAAACTGTGCACCTGGAGAATAAATAAACAATATACAGCAATGGACATTTTTACAGTAATGGATATTTGAAAATAGCAGCAACATCAGAGATGTGCAAAATGACAGCAGCATGTTTTCTAACTGAAGGTAGAAACTGTGCAAAATCAGCATGAATGTAAGAACTTATTGAGGTTGTTTACGTTTATGAAGCATTTTATTCTTTGTTATTTGGTCAAATTCATAGGATCTGTTGATTAATCAGTCTGCAAATTAATTTTTTGGTTAAATATGGCAGTATAGCAAGCAGAACATGAGGCAGGCCTTTGTATGGTTGAGATGCAGCTGTGATTTTGAAATAATAACTTCATGCTTTGTGAGCATGTGCATGGATTTATAAATCTGAACATTTTTCCACACACAATCGTCAGCTTATTGCCATGGATATAATTCTGGTATAGATCCTATGCAAGGTTTTATGAATAAGGCTCTAGGTCATTTCATTAATCTAAATCAGGGGATTCAACTCCAGTCTTTGGGGTTCTGTCTCCTGCACCTTTTAGCTCTGTTTCTGCTCCCACACACCTTAGTCTGAGTCATTAGCAGGACTCTGGAGAACTTGACTGCATACTTAGAATATGTTATTCAGTCATTTGATTCAGTCCAAGTCCACCAGCAGGATGAGACATTCGCCACTGTGCAGTTGATCTGAAAGAAAGTGAGGAACAAAAAAGCTTCAAATACTAACAGTGTGAGAAAATGAAACACTAGGATCATGAAGAATGCCCAGCCATAAACTCAGCATGAAGCAAATGGAAAAAAGATTGGCCACTAAAAAAAGAAATGCCATGGCAAAGCTGTCAAAGAATTGAACCAATTATAAAGGGGAAGATTTCTCTCTCCCACTTTATAACATTTGAGGCAAATTACATCTCTTCTTAAGAGACTGTGATTGTTTACATGATAAAGAAGTCCTAAATACCTTTGGTGTGCCTTGAACTCTCAAAACTGAACTAGTAAATTACATCTAATAGCGATAGCTGAAGTTTATCTCCTCCTCCCACTGGACTTCTTGACACCCTAGAAAGCAACATAATGCTACACTATCTCCAGTCCACGGTTGGACTCTCTGGGACCACACTAAGCTGGTTCCAGTTCACACCTCACAGGCAGGACAGAGTATGCGTTTCTAGCAGTCCCAATTATCACCCCACACAGTCAGTTGTTGAGTACCACAAGGGTCCGTCCAAGGCTTGACCCTTTTTACCATCATCCATAAGCACAAAGTTTCATTCAATTATTATCAGGCCTTTAGCTAGGAATATTTCATAGGGTATACACCTTGGTGTACCACAACTTCATGCTTTACACAGTATGGCGGTTTGAGCTTCATAGGTTTAAATTGCGATAGTACTTCCTGGTAGGGAACAATAGGCATGGGGTGGATACTTTAGGTTATAATCCCTGCTGGTCTTGGAATTGTTAACTGTCAGTCGGAATGAAATTATTTCAAACAAAAAAATTGTATCTAGTACAAATTGTAAGAACAATAAGTAAGAAAATAATAGTTTTGACACCTTTGATACCGTACTTTAAATAATTATTGCTGGAGAATACCATTAATTAAAGGTTGAAACCAGTGATTACAAATTCAATGTTGTTAATCTTTAACACAAAATTTTACGCATGTCAGATTTCTTGCCTGATTGCTCTTGAAGAAGCTTCAGATTGCTTTCTGTGGATCTCCCTTTGTTTCCCATCTTCGTTTTTCCCGAATTCACAAACCCCTTATCAGTTAAATAAATAACTCCTAGTCCACGAACATCCTTCTTCATGTGTTAAATTAAATTTTCCCGTAGTATGTTCATATTTATGGATTGCATCTAAAAATATAAAACATATTTTCAATTCAAACTATAGACATGAAGTAATACATTATAGCAAGCAATGGGTTAAACTAAATCATAGGTCATCAAATTGATGTCAGTTTAGTCAGTCAAAGGGGCTGCCTGTACAGCAGGTGTCAGTATTCAGTGACACAGTATGGACACAATATCAATACAGTTTGAAAATTTGTTGAAACGCTTCATGACGCCTCATGAACCCATCACTAACAGACAATATTGTCCAAAAGAACAAAAAAAACACTCTAAAATAATCATATACTTATCAGGCATTCGATGAGTTTTCGTAAACTTTCAAAGTTTTAAGGTTACCTTTTTGCAAACAGTGCAACGTGCTTGTTCCCATTAATGAAATTGTCCATAGGGATATAGGATATTCCACTAATATATGGGCTGTGTCATGCTGACAAAGGACCAATAGGATGCAAGATGTGAGCAAGATTACGCAAGATTAGAAGGGGATCCAAGATGACGGCCCGTAAAGTTCGGATCAGCAAATTTAGAACATTTGAGCGAAGTTTCCAGGGGAAAAACAGGCCGTACAATTTGTCAGTTATTAAATGAAGGTGTTGGACTGAAAAAGCTTGGAAAAGGTTCCAGCATATTAACTCCACCATCCAGGTCCTGATGATCATAACACTTCAGTCTTGAAATCAATCCACAGGCTGCACTTTTAACACAGAATCAAGTATAAAATCTGTCTCATCTCCTATCAGTGCATACATGGAACTGTTCCTACCTATCTCAGTGAACTCCTCAACCCTCACACCACCTCCCAAAACCTCTGCTCATCCACCTCTACTTACCGTCTGCACCAATCAAGGACTTAACTCTACTATGGGAGACAGGGCCTTCATAGCATATGGCCCACTACTCTGGAACGCCCCCTAAAACCTTTGGAGGCCCAACAAACTGTAAGGATCTTTAGGAAGGGACTCAAGATATTATTTAATAAGACTTTTGAACACCAGTGATTTTTTTTCGTTGTCTTCTTATTTCTAGTCTGTTTTTTGTGGTTTTTTATACCCTGTGAACTGTTTTAACCCTCCATTACTGTTGCACTTTGAGGTTTCCTTTAAATGTGAAGTGCATCATAAAACAAAAGGAATATATGCAATCATAACTCATATGCAGACATCTCATAGGGTCCCCTTGCCCCTTATGCAAAAAGAGACAGAAAGGCTGAAAAGTATCAAGGAAAATAATACCGAATCTGTGAGAAACCTACAGATTGATGTAAAACATTGGTAAAACGTCTGAGAAGAGAATGTCAGCATCTGTGTGGATCTGCTTAGGAGTTTTTTCCTTATTTTCTTTTATTAAAAAAGCTGTTATAAGCGAGATGTGTGCTCCCCACACCAGATGAAATCCCCTCAAAACTTGGCGGTGCAATCACATTTATATAAATAGATGCAACTTTAGGGTTTTGTAGCAGCAAATTACCACTTATAACACCATGTGGAAGAAATGACTTTAAATGACTACCATTTTGGAAGCTCTCTTACAGGAATAGTGCTGCTGTAGCTGCATTGTGGAAATTGGGAACCAATTGCAAAAAGGCTCACAATCTCAGTTAGAAACACACATATAATTTCCTCTTGATACACCTTATACTTGATGTAATCTAATCATCCAGACAGTCTGGGTTAAAGTTTTCTAAAGAAAACCAGGAAATTGAATTGGAGTGAAGTCTGAACATTTGAGTTCAGCCACTATCTCTAGATAACTCAAATTCATGGGCTGCATCCTCCAAGAACGTGGTCTACCTGAAATGGGTCCTTCGAAGTCCGTAAAAACATGTCTAGCCTTCCGTGGGTTTCACTGCTGTAAGCTCTTAGCTTAACAACTGTAAAAGTTGACACACAAAAAAGGAAAAGAAATGAAGTCGTAGGGAAATCATATTTAAATGTCAAATCATTCTGACTTAATCAGGTATATAAACGTACTCTTTATCAGAATATATTGTCCACGCTTTACTCCTCTAAATAAAAAAATATAAAGAAGGACACTCATCCACAGCTTCCGACACAAAACCCTCCTCCGGCATGTTTCCGCTGTCCATAGCGTTCCTTGACAGTGTCGTTTCTAAGTCACCAATTTAGTGCTACTTGGTCCCAATGTAATTTCCCATTGGGAACCTTCTAGCACTAAGTTGCTAACTGGTTAGCAAGATGCTTCTAAGACACCTGCCACAATCAAACTTGCTTGTGAACCTTCCACCACAACAATCCTGCCCCCTTGATAATCTACTAATCACGTTCACTTTATTCACTCTTGTAAAGTCGGGCACCACTCGGGAGAATTCGGAAATTAAAGTTTGGAACAGCAATTTCCCTACGACTTTAATACTGAACTTTTCAAAACAGTTTATTTTTTCTTTTATTGTAAAGTGAACAAAGACTACACTCATGAGAATACAGAGTGACATAAAGGTGACAACCAATGGGAGCATGAACAAATTAAACCCAATGTAAGGATATAAAAGTGGTAGAACGATATAAGTACATACAGTGTATGTATAAAAAATATATCTGCAAAATCTCTTATACTGTATGCAATAACAAAAATACTTAAATAAATACAAATTGTGCAAAGTAGCAATAATAAAAAAGAAATCTGATTTATAGTCTCCAAACTGCAGATATATTTCAATCTGTCCTTAAATTACAGCCAAACCCATTTACACAGTAACAGATAAAACCTTGCGATAAATCAAACATGCCCTCCTGCCACATATCTGACTCAATAACCAATTAAAAAAACTATTTTCATTAAAGCTACAGTGTGTAATAATTACAGGGATATACAGTCAGAAATGTAATATATTATACATAACTATGTTATTTATCATCATTTACGAGCTAAGCCTCTTAACCTTAATATTCGCGTTGCCTCAGAATTCGTGATTTATAATTAC
>NW_015151110.1:455247-489111 GCF_000732505.1 Cyprinodon variegatus
GTAATTATAAATCACGAATTCTGAGGCAACGCGAATATTAAGGTTAAGAGGCTTAGCTCGTAAATGATGATAAATAACATAGTTATGTATAATATATTACATTTCTGACTGTATATCCCTGTAATTATTACACACTGTAGCTTTAATTTCAGACGGAACTATTGATATGCTCATATTATATTAAACCTCACTTCCAATATTAATCTCTGTTCGGCACCAAATACCTTTTTTCTCTGATCACTGAGCATCCGGCTTGCTTGGTCTCACAATGAATCACAGCATATCCAAGGCTACGTTGGATACACTGGACCCATCCTTCAAAACAGGCAAAAAGAAGGATAACATAACAAGGAGTCTTGGAATCCGACAAGGCCTATGACGTAATCGGCCTATGAATCTGGCCTTCGGAGGATGCAGCCCATGAATTCAAATTCAGCCAGCAACACATCTGAAAGCAAAGAAAAGGTTTAGTCCTCTCAGGTGTCCAGTGGACCTTTTTTCACCAAACTGCTTGGCAATTTCCCTCTAGCCCTTTCCAGACTTGTGGAGGTGTACAATTTTGTCTCCAGTGCTTTTGGACAGCTCTTTGGTCTTGGCCATGTTAGTAGTTGGATTCTTACTGATTGTATGGGGTGGACAGGTGACTTTATGCAGCTAATGATCTAAAAGAGGTGTTTCTAATTAAGGATAATAAATGGAGTGGAGGTGAACTTTTTAAAGGCAAACTAACAATTCTTTAAACAGGTCTTTCAAATACTTCTTTGCCGCTGTATGATACAAATGATAGTTAAAAAATCATATTTTTTTATTTCTGGATGTTTCTTTTAGATTATGTCTGTCACAGACTTGCACCTAGGATGACAGTTTTAGACAAAGACCTTTCCGAAAACCAACTCCCCAATCGTTACCTTTAACCCCCTCATTTAACCCCCCATGCCTTTTCTCAGCTTATAATTCAAATTCAAAACTCTTGACTCTCTACCTTCAACTCTGAACTCCCCAACCCAGAGATGTACACCCACTATGCAAGCCAGGACATGTTTTTTTTCCCCTTCAGTGCTTCTTCAAGAACCTACTAATGTACCGTGGCCATTCCTGGTGTTTGTTCCCAAGAGATGAGATTGGACCTGAAAGTTAGTTCACATGATTAAGCACCTTGAAGTCAGCAAAAGTTTAGGATATTCACAGGTGTTTCATTGAAAGAGACGTCTCCAGAAGCAGAAGGACACATGTGAACTACCATGTGCCTGAGAATGAAGGGCAAAATTAGTATAAATAATACAGATTCACAGCTCTGATGGCCAGATCTAAAATCGGTCAAAGATAAATATGAAAACGGAGAAACAAACAAGCTTTATAAGCCAATTAGATAATTGGAACAAATCCTTACTAAAGCTGAGGGATTATGTCCTAAAACTGACAGGAAGAGGTACAGTACAAGACAAAGAAGAACTCACAGAACAACACCTCTGAGAGCTGAGCCACATGTGATACTGGACCATTTGCAGGCAGGCTACGAGTGTGTTCAACATTAGCACCAGACACGAATAATGGCAAATCATCCATCCATATATATTATTGAAGCCTGGCTATTGTAGAAAATAGTTTTGAATGTAAGATTTGAGTCAGAAACAATCCTTTTTGTGGTAGAAATTTATTTTTTCTACTCCGGCTTCCTTCCACAGTCCAAAAACCTGACTGTTAGGTTAATTGGCTTCTCTAAATTCTACTTAGCTGTGAGTGTGTGCGTTAATGGTTGTTTGTCCTGTTTGTCTCTGTGTTGCCCTGCGATGGACTGGAGACCTGTCCAGGGTGTACCCCGCCTCTCGCCCATTGACAGCTGGAGATAGGCACCAGCACCCCTCGCGACCCCACTTGGGACAAGCGTGTCAGATAATGGAAGGATGGATGGACGGATTTTTTCTTCTTTTTTTTGTCTTTTTACATTTAGAAATTTGCTTCTGAATTTGCTTTAAGTATTTGTGAGCAGAAACTTTTCATAAATAACATAAATAAAGGCATAAAACTTTACCCTGAATGCACAATATGTAATGTTGGGGATGCTTCATTCATCATGATCTAGGCTCAACTAGATCCAGGAAGATCAGCAAAAGCCTGTGGAAAACAGGTTTGTGAGCAATGTTCCATCTAAGCTGGACACTTGTGCAATTGCGCAATGCTTGCGTGTTCACAGCACATAAGAAAATCTTTGCAGTGCATGAAATAAAATCAACATAAACTGTATACCAGCTGGACCAATAAAAAAATATCTGTAGGATTTTGAATTTTGGAATACGTTTAAGAGGTGTTTTTAGATAAATATCTTTAATAAAACAGATGTGTTCTTTAAAAAAGGTTCAGCATATGTTATTATTCAGCACATCAAATACTGTTACATAAATGAACAATCCAACAGGAAGAAGAATATGTGGCAGCCCACAGTAAATATCAGTCTAGGCTTCTACAACAATGACACTCTGCAACTTCTAACAGCCCTGCTATCCAACATGCACAAGGTTTAAGACACAGCTCTTCACCATGTAGTGCAATGCTCTGCGTGACTTTTTTTTTTGTTGGTTAGATTAAATCACGTGATGAAGCAAAAACATTCAGCACATTCTCTGATACGTTGGTTGCAGCATGTAGATCTAAGGATCTAAAGGAGTTCTCACAGCTTGTGAATATTTGTGCTACATTTCAAGCATTCAGGGTTGATTGTGACAGAAGATTTAGTTTAATGAATCATATTAAAACAGCCTCTAGAAAGTTCTCAAAGTGGCACATTTGGACAACTATTGAAGAAGTAAGGAGGACAGACAAGAAAAATAGATAAAAATGAAGTTATATTTAGATTATATTTTAATGACAATTATTATGAGTTCTTATTTATGGATATGAATCATGACATTATTATACCTTTACAGTATATAATTGTTATCAGAAATACGAAAAAACTGTGTAACAAAATATTTTACAATCATAGAGTTATAGGACTATAGCACACATTTATTTGTGCAAAATGTGAATGTTTTAATGTAAGCCAAAAGTTATGTCTTATGTCTTATGACTTGCTTTCCAAATCGCTTGGACCTCAGTCCGCTGCAGAGGCTAAGTGTACCAGAGCAGCATATATGTAGACAACCCCATGGTAGGTCTACATACGGTATGGCAAAGACTAAAGGACAGTTTTGGGGCACCAGAAATCATAGAACATATCCCCCATTCTCATTTTATAATATGTCTTATTAAATTAAGCGTTCATTTCTGCATGTTTGGCTCCTACGAATTTAATGATAACATTGTGCATACTCTCCTCGAGCTCCGAGGATAAGTCGGAGCGTAGCAATATGAGAGGAACAGCGGAGGCTGTAGGCTTTGCTTTGAGCAGGAGGTCTGGAGAGCTGCGGGGCTGAGCGGTGATGGAGGATGTGGGATTTTGGGGGTAACAGGAGAACAACAACAGAAGTTTAGACACTGTCGTCAGAAAACATGCGGTAATTTACAAATGTTTGAAATGAGGTTGGGTCCGGGTCCGGGTCCGGATCCGGACCGTGGTCCACTAATCCGTGACCTCTGCATTAAACCGAAGCCAAGAGTAACGAGTAACATTTGTTTTAAAAATATAAGGAATAGAAAGTACAGATACTGGTGTGAAAATGTAATGAGTGGAATTTGGAGGAAAAATATGTGATGGAGTAAATTACAGATACCCTAAAAGTGTACTTAAGTAGAGTAACGACGTATTTGTACTTCGTTACTTGACACCTCTGATACCAACCGAAATAATATCTGGGGAGGGCAATAAACATTTTTAAGTATCAGATATACAAGTTCCCAGCTTGTTGGGAATTAAATATAATATAACTGTTATCCACAACATAAATGGCATCCAACCTGGATTGGCATTGAATATAAATCCACAACATTACTGTTATTGATAACAGCTGATTGATATGCCTTCCCATATACAGTAAGGTATACAGTGAGGATGCAGCCCCCGTATTCAAATAGACTAGGAGTCTATTTGAATAAATAAACCTAATTGAATTGAATTAAACCATGACAAGTAGTAGAGCAGGCGGAAAAATAGTAGAGCAAAAGTTCAAAACTTTAGAAAACTCAGGAGATATCTTCAACAACCAACTGGATCAAAGAATACCTGAAGAACAGAACACACTTTATTCGACTGATAAATAATATAATAATAATAAACCTGTAAATATAGATATAGGCACAAATTGCAACAGCTTAAAGTTTATTCACATTTTCTTCCTCAATACCTTGACATAAAACAATACAAAATGTTTTTCAAAAAGAAAAATTGGTAGTGGGATCAATTTAAATGTAGACGCCACAAGCAGATCACCTCTAAACGTGTTAAATTGTTCCATAAAAGCACCTCTGCACAGACCGCTTGAACCTTTTTTATGTTCTTTTAATTGAACATCTTCAGGTCTGCTCTCCCTGGATTACAGCTCAAAGGTTTGTAACATCACATTTGTAGAGGGTGTCAGAGATAGCGACAGTTTTGAGAGCATTAAGACATTTGAGCAGCTGAGTCTGAGAAAAGCGGCAATTGTTTGATACATTTTGTGCCAAGACACCTACCTGTTCTTTCACTTGGTTTAATGTTTAAATTCAGCAAAATAACATCTTTTTATGCAAATAAAATCCCTTTTTGTGCTAAAATCTTGTTCCCTAGCCTGGAGGCTATGTGCGAGTGAATCTATCCTAAAACACAATGCATGCAACACATGTCATATCCCTGTCACAGAGTGTTTTGCAAAGCAGAAGCTCTATTTATTTTCCTTTTGATTGTGGTTGCATTGCTTTGTCCTCATTGCTGTTTCTCAGCTGGAGCCCTTTAACCGTCCACCATAAGTTATGCAAAACTTACATGCAGACAACAACATATTTAGGCCCAAGGGAAATTGCTATGGTGCAGCAGGAAGACGACCACCAGTACAGTGATTACCATAGGAAACACTCCCCTTCCTTCTTCAGTGGCAAAAATAGAAGCATTTAAAACATTTAAACTTCACCAGATGACATCCCCTACAATTTCATTAAACCTTTATGATCTGAGCGTCTTCTATGAGGAGCCCTACTGGGCATTTGTATGCCAAAAACTGAAGAGAACTAGAGATAGACATTTTGCTTCCTTTAATCTCTGTTTTCTGCCTTCCACCTGAACTGTGCTGTAATTTACCAACGCTCTCTGTCATGACTGTTATGTGTAATTACAGGAGAAATGGAGGATGGAAATGGTTTTTGCATTAAGTGATGCATGCACACAGTCCTGTTCGTTCAGCACAAACGATCAGTCAGGATTTTGACTCCCACAGAAACATAATGCTGCTTATTTGAGCAGAAACAAGCAGCAGTGTAGGCAGGGTGCTGTACAGATTAAATATTTTGTTTTTTGCGTACTTGCCTCTATGTGTGAGGCTAGTGTTACCACTATATTTACCTTGAATGTCTTATCGTCTTACCGATTTGCTGATTTTTAACCAAGACTAGTAAATATGCTAAAAGGAGTTTTGGCATTTATAGTTACCTAAGCTTATTAGCTTTTACTTCTATTTTTAAGAAACATTACAAGCAGAATAAACGGTAGATTCAATTCAATTAAATTCAAAAAGACTTAATTAATCCCAAAGGAAAATTATTGTTGCAGTAACCAGTTTTTAACCAGTTGTTGTTTGTGTTGAAAGTAGTAGGCAGGAAGGATCTTCTTTATCATTCTGTCTGGAAATCCCTCTGACTGAAGTCACTTTGTTGTCATTTAACAATCTTCTGAAGAGGATGCTTGTTGTGACTTACAACAAAAAATGACAATGCAAGACAGTCAGTTTCATTTGGCTGAACTTTAGTGATGAACGGTGAATAACATACAGCGTGCGCCAGTCGGCTCGGCTCAACAATACAACCCTTTTTTTTTCTCTACTTCCAGCATCTTGGGTAATAGAGTCCACCTCAATGCAACTCCAAATAAATGCAGTCCCACATATAACCACAGTTAACACATGAACTGTGTTATCAACCTTATTTTTAACTTATATTTTTTTACTCAGTAACTTATCATTGATATGTTATTAAATAATAAGTCCTCAACAAATAAATTCACAACAATGCTCAATGTTGTCTATAATACTCTTCACTTTATCAATAATCTACACAGACGAGTCCCTAGAACGGAGCGAACCTTCTTTATCTGCTTTTTGAGCTTTTTTTAAGTTATTATCTCTAATACTGTTACCCCAGCAGGTGATGGAGGAAGAGATCACCCTCTCAATGACAGAATTATGGATAATATGTAGCATCTCGTTGCAAATGCAGAAGGACCTAAGTTTGCATATGAAGAACAATCTGCCTTGATCCTTCATGCAGATACCTGCACAGTTGCATCTCCAGTCCAGTGTGTGCATCAAGGTACTCCTCCACCACCTTCACTTTTTCTACCAGGATGTTAACGGGATTCAGCTTCTTCCTGTTTCTTCTGAAATCTACAATCATCTCCCTTGTTTTGTTGACAGGATGATTGAGATTGCAGGATGATTGTTTCCACATCATTGCCACAAAGTGGTTAGCCAGCTCTCTGTATTCAGCTTCCTTTGCATCTTTGATGCACACAAAGACCAGAGCTATCTGAGTATTTCTCAAGAAGACAGGACTGTATGGTACTGGAAGTCAGAGGTGTGCAGAGTAAAAAGGATTGAAGAGATTACTGTTCCCTGTGGTGCTACTGTGCTGCTGGCTACTTAATTAGATCATTGACCCTTTAGTGTTGAATACAAAAATCCAGTTTTTCCTATTCTGGTTTGTTTAGGCTTCCAGCAGACGATGAATATATTTATTTTTTTGTATATTAAAAAAAAAATTCAATAAAAAAGGAAGAGAGAATTACAGTGAGCACAATGAAGGTCGAACATATGACCAAAAGTTATTAATGAGTTTGGACCTTTTGTTTGGAACATTGAATTCTGGTGTCAGGGCATATATTGCAATGGCCACTGACACAAAATTAAACCGAGCAAAACTCAGACTCAAACTTAAGCCCATAAAACAGGGAATTTATATCTTGATTAATCCACTGATAAGCAGGAAGTCATCATTCTGACTAGTTGTTATTCTGATGATAAAAGCATTAGAATTCTACTTTTTCCATAGAAGACACATTGATTCCTTCTACAAGATCCTTCTGAGACATTAACCCTTTAATCTTGAAACTGAAAATGTGCTCTAACTCCTAAGGTTGTGGAAAGCTTTGGGATTGTCTAGGTGCCTATAATGGTTCAGTTCTGAGTCCATCACTACGCCCAGATTTTGTCGTGATCAGTAGTTTTTGGCTTTATCAAGTGAAGCTGTTGCCTTTTACAAGACATTAAGGCAAATAAATTCAAAGTTGTTGCATTTATCTACTTTAAGACAGGTTTTATTTATCCTCAAGATTTACATTATGAACCTCAATGTGTTTCCATTATCTGTCTCTTTTATAACTATTTTAACTATTGAGTTTTATTGTCTCCAGGGCAGCAACATTTGCTATTCTCTGAACTTAACCTGAAAAAATCTGTCATTGACTAAAAGAAAAAATAAACGAAAGCTCTAAAAAGATTATTCTAACTAATTTTGATTCAACTGAATTTCTGGAAAAAACTTAGTTATCAAAAAAACATCAGAATTTTCAAATTATAACTCATATCTTTAAGTATATTTGATTTAACGCCTTAATAAATACTAATATGGTAAGTATTTAAACTTAAATATTAAAGCTAAATTTTTGCTCAACATTAAAGGTGTAGAGTAGATAAAAACAAAATAGCATCAGTAATGTAATGGGGATTAGTTAAATTTTTTTTGTCTTCGTCCATATCTGTTTTGTTATTTCCAAACATAGACATGTTTAGCCCAACACCAGCAGAAAAAACCTGAAGTCTACTGCTCTCTGAGCCACAATTAGTAGTTTCCTGTTCAATGATCTCTTGACACTGGTTGAAGACAAACTTATTTTTTGTGCCCAGACAAGAGAAATATTTGTTTAAAAAAAATCATGTTTGATGCCAATCTTGCAGATCCTTAAAATTGTTTACTGGTAATGAACTTAGTTAAAGAACGACATAATGGAAGCACTAAAACTTTAACTAGATGTAAATAATGTTACAGCATGTTGGAGGAAATATACTTCGGTATAATTTCTCACATTTTACTTTGCCCTCATGAAATAGACAGTCTGTTTTGTGTTTATTTATTTATTTTTTCTTTTACATATTTCAGACTCAAAAGCAATCCGTCACACCAAGCATGCTTGTAGCGACAGTGGAGATGAAAACTCAATTTTAACAGGAAGAAACCGGCAGCAGAATCAGGTTCGGTGTGAGCGGCCATCTGCTGGGGCAAACTGGGGTTCAAGGAGACAAAAGCAGACAGAGAAAAAGAAGCAGAGATACAAAAGGCAACTGTCAATCAGCTCCAAAGGTGGCCCCGTCCAGTAAACACACAGCTAGACAGACAAGCTCCAAGCCAGCTGCCACGTCAGAGAATGAAAGAGAGCACATACAGTTATTCAAAGTCAGAGAAACAAGACAACACTGAAAAACAGGCCAAGCTCCAACATCTATAAACAAACATGTTGATGGCAGCAGTACAGCTGATGTTTCTCTCCATGAGGGTGTCACAGCCAAATTTTTTTTACAGTTTTGTTCCAGAATGTTTAAAGCATCACACTTCAAAAACTGTTGTTACTACATTTGTAAACTGACAGAATTGCTGGAAAGATTAGAAAACTCTAGGTGTTCAGAAATTCTTGCCCATATTGTTTAGTCTTGGTCTTCTTTATCATCACTGGGAATGTCATCCCCTGCTCAACACCCTGTTTTGTGTATTAAGAGTTTGTATGAAGCTCTTTTGATCCACATAGAATGGATAATCAGTTCTTCTAAAATTATTAATTATGTCAAAAGTTATATACTTTACTATTTGACAATGACAAAAAGTAAAAAAATGCTATATTTGGACTGCATTAAAATTGTTGAAGGATTTTTTAAAAGTTGATATAAAACAAAGACTTTAACAAAGAATTTTGTGAAAGAAATGTTAATATGATTTATTTTTAATAATTTTTTCAGTTTGAATGTCTAAGATTAATTTGAAACTGAACTTTTATTGCGGTGCACATTAGCAGACTAGATTTTTTTTCTCCCCTAATTTTATTCTCCTCTTTTTTGTTTTCTGCATGTCAGGAGATTATTGATAGACCCCGCATGACACATTCAAAATACCCTAATGCATCGTGTAGAGTTTATTTCATTTAATGGTCTCCAACTGAGCAATAGTGCACAGACTGACAGAGAAATACAAGAAACTGTTATTTCATTCCATGAAACAAAGAAGTCCCTGACTGTTCAGCAGTGAATCACTGAACAAAATACTAATGTGTTGTCATTGTGTCATTATGCTGAAAGCAAAAGCTGTTCTGACCCAGGATCCATTTCTTGTCAAGCTGCCACAACATTCCAATTTGCATTTCTGAGCACAGCAAAAGTCGTTTGTTTGCAGCCTGAGATGTTGATCGTTTCAGCTAATGCACTGTACAGTCGGATATGCAGATCAATAAGCTCCTCTTACCCTGTAATCACTCCAAAAGGTTATTAAATAGATCATGTGATCTCTGTTATTATCTAAAGTCTGCAGGTATAGATTTTTAGAGATCAAATGGGAATACATTTAGGGTGTGTACCATATAACACAAATGTGTAACCCCCTCAAGGACATGCACAGTCAGTGTGTTTTCTGCAGATTCTTTAGACAGCAGGAAAAAGGCCATGCCAGAGCTTAAAATATATGAGCACCAACATGACAAGAACAATTAGTACAAAAGGAGGAGAACAATAGAGGATCTATTCATACAGATATAATGAATAATGGCTGGCAGCTTGGAACCTTCTTGGCAGCTGAGTATGTGGGCATTTGGTTGTTGCTCTGCTGCACTCTAGTGGTAAAAATATAACACTGGAAAAAAAAAGAACAAAAAATATTAGGTTCTAAAAACATTTCCTTTTAGGTAATGTACCAATGATGTTTAGCAGTTTAAGAAACCCTGCTGCTAATAATAATGCATGAGCAAGGAGTTGGAACTTGCAAATACTTTGGTGTGTGTTTTGCTTCTTACATTTTATACAATAGATCTTACCCACCTGGATAAGTCTGGGAGCGCTGTCATGATCATGTTTTTCCTAGGGAGCCATTTATAAACATTCTCTGACACATGACTTTGTGTACTGATGCCAACAGCACTCTATCCTGATTAATACTGGAAAAACCCAGGAGCATTTATCGGATTTCCAAAGGTACAGACCTTCCATCCTGACACCCTACACACCCAGAGAACTGAGCTCAAATTTGGCCCTTAACAGTTCGTGATGTTAACCTAAAAAATAAATTGGACTAGAGAAACAACAATGATTCCTAAGGGTAAGAGTCCTGTGTTGAAGGAAGGGTGAGAACAGACTACCTCCTAAGGAGGCTAAGGTTTTTTTCGGAGTTCAGGGAGACCATTTTTTTTTTATGTCAACGGTGGCATAAGCCATCTTCTATGATGTTGTTTTTGAAGCAGCAGCCTATCTACAGTCAGAAACTGGTTAAATAGGTTGATTATAGGGATGGAAGCTTTCTTATTTGATGCCCACTCTACCCAGTGCAGGCAGCGGGATAAAGAAAGACGTAAGAATAAGATCACTGTTGAGCACTGTCTGCTATCCTTAGCTCAAATCTGTTACAGAACAGGTGAACTGATGCAGTGAAATACTGCTGCTCCTAGGTGCACTAAGGAGCATTATCTCAAATACTTCCTCCCAGCAGCTGTTAGACATCCATCCTTTATATTTGTATACTATTACATGTACGCTTATACATGACAAAAGGACATTGAATTCATTGTTTTTTACCCTTTTAGCTGAGGTCTTTAATTTCCAGGCTTTCCATGATCGTTTGAAGATCGCAAGATTGCAGTACATTAAAAAAACCAACTTTTTTTTGTAAGGGCCAGCAGAACCATGTGCTTTTCTCAGTGCAAATGTTTATTCATTTATTTATTTATTTATTTATTTTTTTTATTTTTATTTATTTTTTGCAGTAGCTTACCAAAGTTGAACCATCAGAATAAGGCCATTTTGAGCAGTTTTTCTTCAAGTTCTCAGATTATCAGCATTCTTAGATGCTTGCAAGTCGCATTAAAAAAAACTTCCATTGTTGCTGACAGGCTTCCTGCATTCTTTATTGAGTATAAACTTAAATTTTCTAAATATAACCATACAAGATTTTACAAATTTAAAATACTGTTCAGTGTGTACAGACACCTGTTCAACCAATCATTAAAAAAAATTACAAGAAAAACAGGATTTGATAAACAAACTGCTTCATTAGATATTTAAAAAAAGACAAGAAACATTAAATGTTAAACATCTACATGTAAATAACAAACAAAAGCAAACTTAAGTACTTGTAATGTAATTTATATACAGTTTTAGCAAAATAACATTTTCATTTACCATAAAGCTGAAGAGCTTAACACATTACCTGCTTCCAAAACAAGATTTTAAAAACATAAAAGGGGCATACAGACAAATATCTAACAAGATTTAGATAAATAATGAAACTGTACATTTGGCTTTGCACTGTCAGGAACTTGACTGGACAAATAATAATATTCTTTTAGAAAGAATTTAATATTTTGTAAGAATTAAAGGAACAGTACTAGGCTGGTTTGAATCCTATTTATCTGACAGATATCAGTTTGTTCACATTAATTATGAATCTTCTTTGTGGTCCAGGGTTACCTGTGGAGTACCACAGGGATCAGTGCTAGGACCAATTCACTTTACTATATATATGCCCCCTATTGGTAGAATTATTAAAAAAGCTTGAGATTAATTTCCACTTTTATACCGATGATACTAAGCTATATCTGTCTATGAATCCAGATGAAGCTAACCCATCACATAGACTAGAGGCATGTTTTGAGGACATAAAAACCTGGATGACTCTTAACTTTCTGCTTCTGTATGCAAACAAAACAAAAGTTATGGTCTTTGGACCAGAGTCTTTGAAAAAGAAGCTGATTAGTCAGTCACTGCATAAACAGAAAGGTATGAAATATATCTCTGCCTTAGTCTGATGACTTAAGATTTCTTTGTCTGCTGCAGAGCTGGCAAACGTTCCTGCTCCACGCTTTGGACAGCTGACGGATCAGATCATGAAGGACTGAGTTTGTTTGTAGTGCTTGAACTGTAGGGAGCAGAGAGAAAATACAATGAACTATTTCTTAAATTAGGCAGTGGCTGCTGTTATCAGCAAACCGTCAACTGCACTACATGGCAAACGCAAAGTAATTCAAACAAAACAAGTCCTGGCAAGACAACAGCTGGTTCAGTGACTTACGTTGATGGTGGGAGGAGGAGGAGGCGGGGGAGGGTTGTAGGACTTAGTGCTGAAGGACAAAGGGTGACAGTTCAAATGAGCCCTGAAGCAGATAGTATAACTCATAGGACTTAAAGTGAGAGCCAGAGGAGTTACTCACGTTTTTGTCTTTCTGCTGTCTGTGAACAAAAAGAAAAAGATACCAGGAAATGAATGCATGTGCAGGTTTAATCAGCACCATAAATATCTTTATCTGTTTAAAGTGGTAAACATTTACTAATGGAGTCTTCAGATAGACATATTTTACTTACAGATATGTTTGGATCTGATTTTCCTGAGTAAATGTTCTATTTAAAAAGCTTAATACTCACCCACGCCTACCAAGTGAGAGCCAATTCTTCTGTACAATTTCAACTAATATCTTATTATTGTTGTTTAATCTTAATAAGGGCCATGTTGTTGTTCCAGTACAACTCATATTGTCTTATTTAATTTTAAATTCCAAAATCTATTTATACTAAATGTTTGTTTAGTGTCTTTGTGTAGCACCCACTCACCAAAACTATTTTATACGTGTCGAACAAACTAATCAATAAAGAATTTTCTGATTCTGATTAGAAGATGATAAAAATAATCTTTAAAAAAAACAGATCCGTTTGTCAGGAAAAATTAAACTTAGCACTCTTGATTGGCTGTTTATGCTAAAACTGAAACATTTCCTTCATATTTTCCATCAGAAAATATAATTAGCAGGAACTGCCTTTTTGTCCCTTATGCCTGAGATTATAAATGTTTACATGGTTAATGTCAAAGTAAGAAGCATGAAATCATGTTTTCTAGGGGGAAAAAATAAAAGATCTGAAATCTGTTGATTAAGATAATAATCGCCACATTACACAAGTTGGTAACGCTCAGCACTAATCCTGTCCCGGAGGTGTAATTAAACATCACAGCTATCTCAGCAGTGTTTTCAGCCTGTGTTTCTCCAACAGGATGTGTTAAAATAATGAACTGAACATTCAAAGACTTTAAGTTGGCTGTGAAACCTAAATAACTAATTTAAAAACTGTCAGATTTTAGGTAATATTGGTTCTCCTAAACCTCACACTGCAAAATGCTAAGTAAAAAATAATTACTTTTTTGTAACATAAAGGGGTGGTTAAAATGATCTACAAATGGAACAAGATTTTTGAATCTTTGAATCTTACCCTCTTAAATAAGGAAGAAATATTTACTCTTATAAAATGATTTTTGCACTGGACTTGTTAGTTTTCTCTAATTATTTCTTAAAATCCTAATATTCACCCTTTTAACCACACAGCTAAAGTTCAGCCTCAAGTTGGGAAAAATCAAACCACAAAAACATGACAGGCAGCATTGACACTGGTGCTGTGGTTTCTTATACAAGAGAAGTACAGTAAATAAAAATTAGACTATAACATGTGACATGCACAACAAAAATTTAGAGTTTAAATACAAAAAAGGAGACTATATTGCAGTTTACAGGGTCATAACCCAAAATATCAATATTTTCAATATGGTACAAGTAATCTGCTAACAATACTACTTGCTATATAAAGATTTTGGATATTAACAAGGCTGGTAAATGTTACTATCACCGCTACGTTCACTGACTGTCTGTCTGTCTGTCTGTCTGTCTGTCTGTCTGTCTGTCTGTCTGTCTGTCTGTCTGTCTGTCTGTCTGTCTGTCATGTGCTAACATGTTTTGAACTAAATACCACAATATTATGTATGTTTTTTGTCTGTAGAACTTAATGCGTAAACTCCGTCCCCTCTGGAGTGTCTTCCTGTACAACTCAGCCCAAAGGTCTGTAGTAAAATGTCAGCACTCACTCTTGCAGCAGCCTCGGCGCCGGCAGATACAGATGCAGATGCAGCAAAAAAGGATCAGTACCGCAAACCCTGATGCACTTGCTATCAACATTGTCATATTCCATGGATCTAAAAAAGACAGTACCACATGTTCAGTCATCTATTAAGTTGTAGATTACAAATTAACTTTTCTTTTTGTATTTTCTACAAATATACTAACTTTCAACAACTGTGAGTTGTTTGGCTACACAGCTCTTTGGTGCCCCCGCACTATTGGAGGACTCACAGCGGTACATCCCCGTGTCTTCTTTGGAAACACTCTTGAACTTCTGCTCCAAACCATCAGACAAAATCAGACAAGAGGAGAGATCAGCTGCTTGACCTGCCGGACATCTGTCACTCAGATTGTAATTGGTTGCTTTGCAAAAACAGATATTGCAGCATTGTTTGAAAGCTCTCACCAGTGTGCCCTTATTAGTGTCCACGCTGTATGGAGCATCTCCTGTGGCCGTCAGAGCCTTGTTGTCTTTGTACCAGCGGTAGGTGGCAGGAGGCACACTGAGCTTGTCCTTACAGAACAATTCAAGATTGCTTCCAACAAACACAGAGCTTGGCACTTCACACGATGGGACATGAGGAGGCACTTAGGAGGAAGAGAGAAAGATCAGCTAAATATGCACAAGGAATTATGTACATGCTTGTAAAGTTTCTGCATTTCTTACTGTATTATTAAAAGACTTTAAAAGAAAAGAGAAACAAGCAAAATGTGACTATTTGGGGTTAGGCTTTATTCTCACTACACTTTAAAACTCAAAATAATGCTGAAAAGGTCAAATCTGCACTAAAAACCTAACCTGGCAGTTGACAGATTCACGTGTAAAACTGAGTAGACTTCTATGTCTTCATTTATTTGTTGTGACACTGAAAACTCAGATCTCACAAAAATCCAGCTTGCGGTGCAAGATTACTAAAAACCTGCCACCCTCAGAATGTAGGAATGATGGATTAGCTCTTCATACTGTAGATAAAATCCTAAGTTTCTGGCATTCCTATCTCATAAACAGCTGGCCACGACACCACAAACATTATAACCTTTTGAAAAGTTGATATTTGTTATAGTTTCTATTTCACTGCAGAAAGAAAATGCCATAGCATATAGGGATTTGCATGGACTGAATCCTGAAACTGAATCTTGCTGTAAGATTTAAAGAATAAAGTGTTTTTTCTGGGTCTCCTATTCTGTTCCATCCAGATCTCGATCACAATCTCTCATTTTTATCTAAGCAAAACACCCAAGTTATTTATAATAAACCAGATATAATAAATTAAATGTTACAGATGTGTTATTTTGGCATAGACAAAAACAGAGAAAACAAATGTAGTTGAAAAGACTAGACAAAGCATGATTCAGCAGTTTTAATAGTACGTCAAAGGTTTATTTGTTATCTTCTAAAGATTATACAACCACTTCTAAATCTAAATAAAGTATTTTAGAGGGTTCTTTTGGACAAAAGGGTAAACAACCCTTTTTATGTATTTTTACTAGCATCACCTATTTTGACCCATCAGTGGATAACAGAGCTGGGTAGTAACTGGTTACATAATTCAATTACATTTATCTTAGCAACTTTTAGAAATACAAAAATACTTTTAGGAATATTTGCACTTTCAAATAATTTTAGTTTCCCTTGAATAATGTTCTTATAAGAGTATATCTGCTCCTACTTAAGTACAATCTGTAGTTACTTTACCAACTTTAGCTATTCAGAGATCAGGTGAATGCACAGTAAGCAGTAGATATTGTCGCTACGTGTAGTAGTGCTTTATAATTTCCTTTGAATATGCATTGCATACCATAAAGATTTGTTTCATAAGTTTATGTTGAAAAGGAATCGATTTGGAGAACTTTTTCTTCTGCCCAAATTTGGTGTTTTGAAATCATGTTGTTATATTTTTATTTTATATTTTAATTTTATACTTTAAACTTTTAGATCAATTTAGATGTTAAACTGGATGATATGAGGCAACCATTACGTAGCACTTGAGTAGCCATTTTACCAAACTTTTTGACTCTTACCTAAAAGCTGGGCTGCTTTTGAGTAAAATGGTTTGGTACTCAACCCACCACAGATTATTTTAACACATATTCAAAAGACAAAGTTTTACTCTGATGTTATGCTCTAAACAAACCTATAAATAGTCTGAAATCATAAGTTGATCATCTAAAACAACAGATTGACCAACAGCAAGACATAACTAAGCTACTGTTTGCTCTGTGAGACCTTAGTTTTCCATACCAAGTACATTGAGGGTCACAGTGGCCTCTCCAAGGTTAACATGGTCTTCAGTGGCAGTCACCTCACAACGATATTCTCCCGAATCTTTCTGGGTGACAGAATGTATTGTCAATGTCGCTCCCTCTATTTTAGCCCGACCCGCATAGGACTCTGCAAAGAAGAGAAATTCTGACTCAGGATAGAAAAAAGGTGGCCAATTTTGGGACAACAGGTAAAGAGGTTTTCTTGAGAAATAAGTGTGTCCTTTAAAGGTATTTGACCTACTAGGAAATGTCTTATCAAAGTAAACAAAAGTGACTCCTTTTCCTTTCTTTTTCCACTCAATTCGAGGGTTCTGGTCTTTTTCAGTCTTGAACTCACAGGGCAACACGGCATCTTAAAGGGCAGAAAACAAAACAGGTTAAAAACTTTTAAAAAATACCAATGAACAAGGAGAAAAGACATACACATCCAGGCAGGAAGGATATTCTCCTGGAGGATATAAATACATTTTAAATATGTGACCATTGGTTTTAGGAGGAAAGAAAGTAAGACTCTTGTGTACAGTCATGTTCAATGTATTTGAATATAATCAAAACATTTCACTAAGTAAAACACAACAAAGACAGATAAGACAACTAAAACATACAATTTTATGTTTGCTTGTTATTTCTTTCTAGTTTTATGCATATATGTATAAAAGAAGAAAATAAAGGATTAACATAATTAAAGAAAAAAAAGATTATGTCCAAAAGTAATGGAAAGAAGCAAATGTTATGAATGTCTTAGTATTTATTTGATTTAATTATTTAGCAATTTAAATATAATAATATTACACCGGATCAGTACAATCATGGCTGTATTTTAATTTTCTTTTATATTGAAAAGGTTCTTTTCACATGAAAAACTAGTTTTACTAAAAAACATATTCTAATTGAGTGACTGTATATGATGTCTTTGGCATTTAGTTCACTTGTTACTAGATTCATAGTCAGGACCTCACCTGTGGTCATGAATCAACAGGTGTGCAAATTTGAGATCCTCTTAGGAAATACAATAAAACCAGCAAATGGTAATACTAAAGATACTTAAATAAATATAAGATAAAACTGAAAGCATACAAATGGATCTAATCAATGTACATTATACTTTAGCCAGTGGTAGGGGTTACTGTTTAAAGTTTTTTTTTTCTATGTGCTGTCATACCTGTGTGCTCATGGATCTCCACTTTGGGTGTGCTGGTGCTTACAGTCACCGACAGACACGTGTGACCTATAACAGAAAGAACAACACAGTCATATTTCTTTCAGCTTATCTAGTACAGGCTGTGATACTTTTACAAACAAGTAATCTTCACGAGTCACAGTGGACCTTGATCATTTTATAGTGAACCAAAACCCTTTTATCAAGCTGTCCTTCAAAGAGCAGTAAAATGTAGAACAAGGAACTTAAGAAGAAATTATAATACAGGAAATGTCCATCCATCCATTTTCTCCCACTTAGTCCTGTCAGGGTCCCGGTGGGGCCTGTGACTATCTTCAGCAGTCTATGGGCGAGAGGCAGGGTGCATCCTGGACAGGTCACCAGTCTATTGCATGGCAACAAGGAGACACACAACTACTGTATGCACACACGCTCTCACACCTAAGGAAAATTTAGAGAAGCCAATTAACCTAACAGTCATGTTTTGGACTGTGAGAGGAACCCGGAGTACCCGGTGAGAACCCATACATATACAGGGAGGACATGTCATTCCAAAAAGTTAAAAAAGTCCAAAAACAATCCACTGGACTTTGTTTTCCAAGTATGAAGATGTTTCGCTTCCCATCCAAGAAGCTTTCTCAATTCAAAATGTCTGAATTAGCATTTAGTTTCAAAGCTTTATAGAGTAGCACAACAACGTCCTCTTATGGCTTAGAAAGCATGCAAATTGAACCAAACAAAACTGGTCTACCCCTTAGTAATGGAGAATCATTAAGATCAATGTAGGCCTGCAATACCCGATACTGGCAAATGCCTCTGAAAAGGGAGTCGTTGAGGAGATCATGCAAACTCCATGCACAAAGACCCTGGGCCCGGAGTCGAGCCTATAACCTTCTTGCTGCAAGGCAACAGTGTTACTCACTGCCCTATAGTGCAGCCCATTATAGGAAACATATGTGTGATTATTAGTTAAAGGTTAAAACATAATTTATCATCTCTGTATAAAGTAGCATGTAAGAGTTATTTTACTATAAGCACAAGAAGATTTGATAGCAAAACTAAACTGTACAACAAATCCGCCCCAACAAATATTATTGACATTTTCTTCAGAGTTTTATATTTATTTTAAGTGATGAATAAATACCACTCCTCTACTGAAATGAGCTAAGGTTGACGCTAAACAGTAATACTTTATTGACTACAGATAAAAAATGTAAACATCAGGATCCGGACTGTCCGGATATCCACAAAATATGCATAAAGTTCACAAAAGAAAAAATAGATTTGTCTTGAGATATCTATCAGATTAAGCCAAATACTTTACTCTACAAATATGTGATAGCGTGTTCAATTGAATGTATTCTATCCAAATCCAAATGGTCTAAACACAAACCAATTTAAACTCTAACCAGAAACCTAAAACCTCAACCAAACATTTTCTCTCAGTTATCGGATGCAGTCTCCAAGCAGCCTGTGAGCATATGAACAGAATGAGAGGGGAACATATAGAGTGTGTGGTTACATCCTGGTGGTGCCAGGAGCGGTGCTATGCAGGAATGTCGGTGATGAATCATCTCCTGACAAACTCCTCTATCACAACCTGATAACCTTCTTCAGTGATCTGTCTCTCCCAGCTTTGCTCAAACTCAAACACACACAGATGCTGTGCAAATATCTACATGCACAAAGTTAACAGTCAAAAATTAGTGCACAATACATGAAGTAAGACTATAATGTTTTGCTAATTTCTAAATTCAAGTGTGCAGCTCCAGTCTGAGAAGATATAAAATTTTTTGCAGCCTCTCACAATTTTTCAGCATTGTCCTCTATGCAACTACCGGTACCCAATTACACTGTCCAGCTTCCTGCCCATTTAAAGGGGGAGCATCTCAACAACATAGAATAGAATAAAATAGAATAGAACATCCCTTTATTGTCCCACAATGGGGAAACATGATGCTCCCACCATCATGTTTAGCCAAGGGGATGGTGTGTTTAGGGTACAATCCATTAGTTTCCATACAGGAAATGGTCAGAGAGAGAAGGAAGCTAGACATGCAGCAAGATCCAAGGGTCTGGAATCAAACCCTTCACATCTGTATCAGGGATTTATAGACTCCATATCTAAGGTGCACATATCCCTTTTATGCCACTTAATAACAAGTAATCACGATGACTTAGCTTTCTGAGCTGTCTGCAGATTTTTCCACTTGAGCTGTGGATCTCTGTAGATCCTCCAGATGCACCTAGAGCCTCTTGGCTGCCTCTAGGATTAATGCGCTCCTTATCCGATCTGTCAGTTTAGGTGGACCTCTAACTCTGCATATATTTATAATCAGATTTAATTGCATAAATTACCAATTTTTTTTTATTAGAAAATAGCTGCACTGGCTTTGGTACTGGAATAGATGCCACATTTTTAAGATTTAATTTGTCAAAAATTTAAAAATCTACTTCTGCCGTCTTCCCTTAGTTATATTTTAAATTGTGCTGGTCAGTCTCATGGACTCCCAATGAAATAATCCAATATATGGTGCTGTAAGAACATGTGAAAAAGATCTAAAAGGATACATTAACGAGGGACAGTGTGCAGCTTCAGATCCTACTACAGGCACATGTGTCCTAATTTGTCTGAAGATGTCTTTCAGTCGATGTGCCTGTGTGTGTTGGTACATCATGCATGTGCTCTGCCTGCACACAAAGAGAGACTGTATGACTGTAACCTTAGCCGCTTCAGCTGACACACCACACACAGAGGCATGAACATTTGTAAGAATCTGATTGAAGCCTGACACCCTGAACTATAAGTTTTACCTTCACCAATAACTTTAGCTATTTTTCTTCTCTTTCAAATTCACCTAAAAGAGCTTTTGAAATGTTATTTGGTCAAAATAAGCATACGTTTTAATGGCAAATCATAGATATTTGAGTTGTTGTTTTATTTTTCATTTCTTGTGTACTTCAGATGCAGCATACTGTAAACGGAACAACTTCAGAATCTGAAAGAACTAAACATTTAAATTCTATATACCCAAAGCAAATCTCTTATTCCACAAAAAAATAATATAAATAAATAAAATCTATATTGTTACTTTCATAAGGAGATCTGCTCTGCACTAGGAAAGATGAGGAAAATCGAAAATACCAAAGCTGCAATCACTGAGAAAAGGCATGTTGTTTAAAATTCCTTTAGCAAGATCAAATATTTTTTTAACTGATTATGAGCAGTTAATCTAATCTCACTCTAATTAACAACTGGGTCAGACCAAGGCCAACTTTTCTAACTAAGACGACAGGATCTGAAATTCCTCTGTAGCTCCTTTTCATCAGCATGTGGATCTGCAGTTCAAACAGCATCAGAGAACGCTCAGTGTAAACATACACAGCCACTCCCTTTACAATCTCGGCCTCTGAACACAAAACACCCTCCTCCTGCTGCACAAGGGGTCTGCAAAGGCTCAATCACACTGACTATAAATCAGTAAAAAGAAGCCAAGTAGATCTAACTCAAATGGAATCCAGTAAATTATCAGAGTAATTTCTCTTGGCCTGTGCATAGTTTTACCATTTACTTTATCAGATGATGGCTAAAAAAGTGTGAGTCTGATTTTTTAGAATGAAAGTGTTTTGGTATAAAAATACACAAAAGCAGCAATATCAAATTCAAAGCATGTTTGCACATCTAAAAAAATAATTCTTTCATGTACTCTATGCTTGTCGGTTTTCCTTAATTAAATTAAATTTAACTCAAACGTTTGAAGTAAAATGTTAATTAAAAGAACAATCTCTGTAAAAATATTCAATATTCAAAATTAAACTTTTCTGAATTTCTTGCAGCCAGGAGAATCGTAAACTACTTTTAGTTTTAAATCTGAGTAGTGATCTCCAGTTTTCCCATCCAGAACAACTTACTGTGAAAAACGATGAGGAGCAGGAGCGGCGGCAGCATCTTCATGGTGTTTTTAAGGTTCCTCCTGATTCTGGAGTTCAGCTCTGAGGGTGTTTGTCCAGTCTGGATGATAAAGTTTAACTGCAAACTCTCTACAGCCTCTTTAGCAGGTTTAATTTGCAGGAGGAACTGTGGGGGTTCATGTATACTGGACAACTGACAGGGTGTGAGGGAGGGAGACAGGGGTTTGCTCTGCAGACACACACCCACACACACACACACACACCAAGGAAATACAAGCAGGGAAAGGGTCTGTGTTTTGACTCTTGTCAACTGAGTGCATGTATTAGACATTTTTATGGTTTATCATGTTTACTTTGCCTATAAGAAAAATGTAATTTATATTCAAGAATCCTTTAGCATTTTAATTACATTGGTAAAATAATGATCAGTGCAAAGGAAAAAGGCTTATTTTTAATCTGCAAACAAAAGTTATAAAACATCACTGAAGTTGGATTTCCCTTATTTAGGGTAAAATAACTAAAGGAGTTTCTTTCAGGCAGTCGTGGAAAAGTAAGGATACCCCTTTTGTTTCTCTAAGGATATTTTATATCAGTTTTAATAACACAAAGAGACTCACATGATTTAAATCATTGATACAAGCTAAATAAAAAAAAAATCTAAAATGTATTTTTTTTGTGAGAAATTATGTGCATGATTGGAACATCATTACTCTTTGTTTTAAAGGTTTGCCATGTTAAAACCTCTGACATTTAGCTTGGTTTCTTCTCATCTTTTAAATTATTTGAACACAGTAGTCAGATCTATAGGCTGTCTGAGGACTCCAGCAAATTATGACTGTTTGAAGAAATGAAAAGGGTTAAAAGAGAAATATGAAGTTTAATTTCTCTCTCTGGTTGGCTGAGAAAGTTCACCCTGATAACCACCCACCAATCATTAAATTTTTATGGTTCATAATCAGAGCGCTTTGGGGGGAATGTAGATATTTTATAAAGGGGGAACATGAATAAAGCCTTAAGGAACCTCGCCTAAGATCTTCATTTAGATTTATCATTGCATTGACTTCAAAATTTCAGTTTTTATACAATTTAAGCATGAGAAACTGCTGTCATGTTAAGTCATTTAAATCTCATTTTTCCCACTCTGGTGTTTATTTAAAACTTCAGAATATTTTTCTTTTACCACATATACATTCATATCAGATTAAAAGTACGTATCTAAAATAACTCTTGTTAATCAGGTATTAAACATAGCTTTATTGGTCAGACCTAAATATCTAATCTTAAATGTTGGGTTTTCAGTAGGTTACTAATTGTCATGATTTGCAAAAAGTCAAACCTTAAAAACTTTGTGAAATAACTAAATATGATTTTCTTTCATCTAGTGAAATCCATTGTAATAAAGGGAGTTTTTCCTCTCCAATGTCACTAAAAGCATAATCGGTGTGAGGGATTGCTGTGGAGTCCATGAGTCGATGCAATCAGCTGGTTCCTTAGAAAACTTTGACTGAATTGTCTCTAAAGTGCCTTAAGATGACATGTGTTGTAAATTGCCTCTATATAAATAAACTAAACTGAATCAAAGAGCAAACTTAAATTATGAAATAAATGTATTTTTATATGATATTCTAATTTACTGAATATGAAGATATTATTAATGGCAAAATACGCAAGCTGCTAACTTGATTGATAGAATCTCTTTTTGTGTTTGAACTTTGAGTTGAAGCAATTGAGTTCGATGTAGTGTACTGCATGGATAGGCCTTCAACCATAATTCAAGAGTGGTATGAATTTGGTTTCCCAACTTAGTCTAAAAGAAAATGTTAGCCGCACTTTTACTGATGCAAAATGCAAGATTCAAATAAAATATTCTAGCAAACATATTGACTTAGACCTCAATGGGAACAAAAATCACCCAGCAACTTTACCCAAAAATCAGACCTAAAATCAGTCCCTACTAAATCAGGCTGAGTAAATAGAGTGAGCAACATCCTGTTCTTGCTGATTAAAAAGATCCCACAAAAATTCAGACCAAGATAGTTAAAGATAAGGTATGCTGGTTTTTATATTTTTTATTTTAACCAGGCAAACCTGTGAGACCTTTTTTATGTTATCTTTATGTCTGCACTGTCTTGCAAATCACTTTTCTACAGAAGTTGGTCTCATTTGTTTGTTTAATTGTAATATTGTGTTTTAGTATTAAGCATTTAAAAATCAACAATTCTTTTTTTTGTTTTTTGGCCTCCATTGCAAAACTTTTGGACACACTTGATGTATTCAGAAGACTAAAGAGACATCCTGAATGTTACTTCAAGTATGAGCGGGTGTGACCTGAGGGTGATGTGGTTTCTGTAACTTTTAGAGTTTGTCTTCCTATTTTTTGCAGTTCTACAAATTTTGCACATCAAGTAAAAAACATTGTTTTCAAATTTTAATAAGTCCATCTGCAACCTCTGCTTGAAATCAGCAATGTTCCATATTCAATGTCCTAACAGCAGGATGTGCTGTCATAGTTTATTTTTTATCCAGTAAAACAGGCCCTGCACTGAGTACCACCGTACTACAGGGAGTTTCTACATATTTTTTGCACATTGACAGCATTGCTTTTCTTTTCTTTTTTTTGGATCACCTTAAAGTGTACAGAAAGCAGCAGAAAGCAGTCCACCAACTGAGCATACAGGAAAACACAGAAGGTTCCCACATGTCAACACTGTTGAGTGTCGGGTGAGGTACAGGGATGAGACAGCTGCCATTGGGCCTCAGCGTCCTTGGCTATAAGATTTCTAACCAGCAGCAGGCACACAACAGCACATTGTTGCTTGCTGTTGTAAATGTGCACACTTGCTTACACTTGTGGCTTTATGCACACAGCAACACACAGATAAGCCTCTCGTGCGGACACGTGTGGGACAGCACACACAGAGAGGGACAGTGAAACGCTATCGGCTAAAATCTCTGCCGTAGCACCTGTTCACAATCAACAGGCCCAGCTGTTCTGCTCCGCGCAGGGCACACTGATGTCATGTAATACACAGTGACACACTGACACAGACATATGTGCTCCCTTTCCACTTGACATGTTTGGCATAAACAAACTATCTGAAATGAAGCGGCTCATATGAAATATCTTAAAGTTGCAAACCAGCCGTGCAACCTCAGTCATCAGCACAACAGCTGCTTTATTCACACTAAATGCCCTGAAATCAAAATATATATAATATATATATATTCGATTTTTATTTTTTTTACTACAGAATAGTTTAGTTCAGTTTATTTATTTACAAAAACAGCAACAGTGTACAATAGACATTAACCTCTAGGGGGGAGATGCATTGCACCAGGTTATAGCTCAAGTGCTATTTCCTCCTTCAGTCCCAGGGCAGGCTGATCTTATAGTAAAATAGATAAAAAATCATACACACATGGATATTTGCATTTACATTGACCAGGAAAAAATATCATGCATCAGATTAAAACTCTTATTCACACATTTCATTTACTAAGGACTCGTCTGATAGACCTCAGAACACACACACACACACACACATGGTCTCATGTGGGTGCAAGTTTGATTTGACAAGGGTTGTTTCTTTGCTTTTTTCAGCTCCGTAGGCGACATATTCCACTTAGAAAGGCCACACAAGAAAAAGCAGAGTTTTCAAATGCTGTCCAGAACGTTTATGGATCCTGCATTCACCTCGCTCTGTAGATTAGTGGCTGGAACTGTTGCTTCTGAGCCAAAAGATATAAACTCTTTTAGTAGAGGACTAGCGGTGTCAGGAAGGATCTTATACATCAGACACAGATTTGTATTTATTATTAGATTTTCAAAGCTGAGAAATTTGTGTTTTATGAGGATATGACAGTGATGGAATTATCTGCTCTTCTTATTGTGGATCTTTAGAGAACTTCTATGTAATCACTCAAATGGCATGTGAGCAGATTTACAAGCCGGTCACCAACTTGTCATACAATAAACAAAATGTGGAACAATCATTGCATTTAGGGCCACCATTGTAAGGGAATTCCCAATGTGTCTTTAATGTGCCATATTAAAATTGATAGTATTTGAAAACTCTGTATTAGGACAAGGTGTTGTCTTAACTTTCAAGCTTTACAGGTTGTCCTGTCTGAAAATATCACAATAATCAATTAATATATTTACTAAATATTTGAAAAGAATTACTTTTTTAAATTAATTTTGCATTTTTACCCCAGTATAATCTTGCATAAATAAATAATATTACATTTTTCCCCTCTTTATATTAAGAAAACAGATGAATTCATCTGATTTTCCATCTCAAACAGTCTTTACTCCCCTGCAGCTATGTTTAGCCCTCCTACAGGGCTTTTTTTGGCAAAGATGCAAAAAAGTTAATTATCATTTTTACAATCTCATCCAAAAAATATTAAAAAAGATTTTTTTTTTTTCATTTTTAGAGAATAAATAATCCTTTTTATGGAAAAATTGACGTACGTGCCCACGTCTAACACAGAGTTGATTGATCAGATCTATATTTTAGCTTTATTTGGGTTTAATTACAGTTTCCGTGTTGGATTTACATATGGGCTCTGCGATGACAGATCATCATCCCCAAATGTTCCAGCAACCTCCAAAAGGGGGAGTTGTAAACCACAATCTTGGACTAAGATGACCATGATAGATGTTTAGTCTGGGTCAAGTGGAACATTTCTATTTGGATTCAACCACTTTGTTTGGTAAAAATCCCATAATATTCTTCCTAGCAGAGTGTTTGAGGAATGGAATACACAGGAACCAAGCCCACAGCATCACAGACTCTATACCTAACCTAACAATGTTCCATGGTTTCACATTTTTGCTGCTGTTTAGGAAGATGGAGCACTTATAACGGCATTGAAATCAGACTTTAAAACACATTCAAAAACAGAGTAACAAAAAAGAAAAAATACAAATCTAACTGGTGATCTTTATGGGATCTGTTGTATCAAAGAGACAAGGAAAAAGCCAGGTCAGTAGAGCAGCAGTTAATCATTGTGCTTGAAATGAAGGTCAGAGTCCAGCTCCTGATTACCTGTTAATTATTTAGCTTCCTGGAAAGTTCAGTTTAAATCCACTGTACATTTATTTTTATTCTTTCTTTTTTTCAAATACCACTGTTTTCATAGAAATTCCTGTACAAACTGTAGTTTAGCTCCACATGTATCGAACTCTGGTTAGAACCACTAAAAATACTCTTTATTTCCTGCATTCTGGATTGACGAACAGCGTTTTATTCCTTGATGTTTAAAAACTGTAAATACCAAGAATTTATATCTTTCTATATTTCATCAATTAAAAATATTAATGTAATTGTTGTTAGGATGCCTCCTTTATGTCTCCCTGGTGCGGTGGTCCAGGCACGTCCCGCCGGGAGGAGGCCCAGGGGGAGACCCAGGACACGCTGGAGGGACTATGTTTCTCGGCTGGCCTGGGAGCTCCTTGGCGTTCCCCGGGGGGAGCTGGCCCACGTGGCTTGGGAGAGGGACATCTGGGCCACACTACTTAAGCTGCTACCCCTGCGACCCGACCCTGGACAAGCATGGATGGATGGATGGATGTAATTGTTGTGCTTATAAAGAAAGTATAAACTTTATAGCCTCATAATCATGTCTGAAACAATGCCAAGAGGAAGTACAAAAGGGAAAAATACAAGGTCCTTGGACAAATTCAGGTCAGGATTATAGTGAGTTTTTTTTTTTTTTTTTTTACCTACACGTGCTTTATGACTTACTAGACATGAGGAAATAAAAAGAGGCAGGATGAGTGCTGTTAATAAAGATTAGACATACACAGCCAGGTTATTGTGCAAAAGAGAGAGCAGAGAGACAACAACAGAGGTGTTCCAAGAGACTAAATCTGTATCCCAAACCAACTAGATCAAGATGAAGAAGCTGCTGCTGCTCGTCTTGAGCATCACAGGTAAGAAAGTTAGGTTTAATATTCCAGGAGAGGAACAGATTAAATCCTCTCTTGAAGGCATTGTTTACTTGGAGCTCATGCAAGCCCTTGTCATGAAAAACTCCTGCTCAGAGTAGTTTTTGAGCTTTTGGACAGTAAACTCCGAATCTCAGTTATGTTTGTTTAACCTGTGTAATGTACTCTGTGGTCTCAAGTCTTATGAAGGCTTTAGCAGATTTCTACTGGAATTGCTCATATTTACAGCCTTCCCCCATCTTCCTCTAACCACAGCAGCATGCTGCTACAACAGTAATGATGATATGTTCTGAGCTATTTGCAGTGTTTTCTGCTAAACAGCTTTCTGGATGTAATCCATAACGTTTAGTTTTGATCTAATCTGATAAGAGCACCTTCTATCACATAATTGATGTCACCTATGTGGCTTGTAGCAAATTTTAAACAGGGCACCTCATTCATCGTTTTCTCAGCTGATCAGCTGACAGTTGCCTTTTTTTTGCAAATTCTACCATCTGAACATTGAATCTTTGCAACTCCTCCAGATTTACTCTGGTCCTCTTGATAACCCTGTAAGGGTTTAAATTACACACTAATGGATTAGTATTTTTTTTTATTGGATTTAAAATTTGGAAACTAATCGTCATATTTATAATTCATAATGCAACTTTGTGTTGTTGTTTTTTTACATAAACTCTCATTCATTGAGGTTTGTTAAGTGACTATAAATACAAAAGGTTAAGCATTATAAACATGTAACAGCCTTATTTCCAAATAACGTTTGCTAAATTAATCTCATGTTTTGTTTGTTTATTTATTTTTTTTCTGCAAATGTTTAAATGTTTCCTTTGCAGTGGTGCTAGGGATGCCAAATTTTCAATCTAAGGTGGGAGAAAATCCAGAGGAAAACCAGCACCCAGTTGTTGGGGACGTGATACCAGCCCACGGTCATGTGGTGGTGGAGCATCCTGCACCGCAGGTTTTACTGAGCCCCAAAAAGCAGCAGGAGAACCCAGATCCAGAGGAGCAGAAGGAGAAGGAGGCTGAAGCTGAGCCCAAAGAGAAGCCAGGCCTTACAGAGGTACAGGGACTGAAAACAGACATGAAGTCTGAAGAGAAGGAAGAGTTAAAACCAGATCCCAAACCAGCAGCAGAGGCACCAGTAGAGGAAGAAGCTAAACCAGAGGCAGAGTCAGAGCTTATAGAGGAACCAGATTTGAAGGTGGAATCTGAGGTCAAAGTCGAAGTTAAAGGACAACCTCAATATGAGCTGGAGGAAGAAGAAGAAGATAAAGAAGAGACAGATTTTAGGGTGCAGTCAGAGGTTAGGGTGGAAACCGAGGTTAAGATGGAGCTAGAACCAGAAGAGGTGCATGTGTTAAATGCAGCTCCAGAACAGTTTCTGGAAGTTGAAGAAAGACATATAGACATGGAAAAGAAACCTATGCCCATCATGGAATTAGAACCACTGGATGATGGTGACGTCCATGGCGACGAAGTGAGCAAACCAGTGCTCTCAGAGGAAGAAATGGCTTTTAGAGAGGCCTTTGAAGAAGAGGAAACTCCTGCTGAACATTTGACAGAGGAAGAGGAAGAAGAGGAGGAGGAGGAGGATAAGGTTGATGGGGAGGAAAATCTCCAAGAAGAGAATGAAGACCAAGTTTCAGATGAGGAAGTGGAGCCTGAACTGGCAGGAGAGCAGAGTCCAGATGGCATACCAGAAACTGCAGCTCTTGATGAGGAACCAATCGACCCAGAGATGCAGCAGGCAGTCCCTCTGCCACAAAACTCTTTCCCAGCAGAAGAGGCGGAGATGGGGATGTACGTAAGGGATGGAGCAGCACCCGAGCAGTTCTTAGAGGAACCTGCAATGGAGGAAGAAGGTTTTCCAAAGATGATGGGAGATGATAAATACAGGCAAGGTAGGTGAAGATAAAATATTTTAGACAATCTTAAAACAAAGCTTTATATTGAACTACATTATATCTATATAACTTTGACACAGTTTCTGAGTGTTGGTTGAGATTGTGAAAAATAAAAACTAATTTAGTCAAATTATTAATTTTTATTGAAAATGAAATAATTTTTTCATTTGAATTTTACGAATAAGTAAATGTTTACACTTATGTGGGAGAAATGATGCACTTTTGTTATTTGGCCACAGGGGCGCGCTATTGTCCAGGCATTGTTACGGATGGAAAGTGTCACCAGTTCTTTAGGGAACGTAAGACATTTGAGGATGCTGAGGTATGATTGTGTTCTTTCTTCAAGTCAAGAAGGTTTTAGTTTGATGATCACATGAATCATGCCCCTTCTTCTCTCTTTTTGTTTGTGTTTCCTTGTAGTTCTTTTGTCAGGAGCAATTTTCAGGTGGCCACTTGGCCTCCATCACAAGCCAACACCTTCACCAACAGCTGATGAGTCTGGTTCAGCAAAACTCAGGATACACACGCACCTGGGTTGGAGGACTACGAATAGAAGTGTGTATTACTCAGTCAGGGAACAATATTTCATATCTTATCTCTGTTAAAATGCAGGTTATTGAAGTTTTCCTTAGTATGCAGCAGGTTAACATGTACTGTGTGGACGCAGATAAACGTTGGCTTTTGCCTTATCTTTAGAATGGTTCATTTTCCAAAAAATAATAGCAAACAGTTAACTTATTACGTGGACTTTGGTATATTTCAGAAGCGCTTTGTCTGGTTGGATGGGTCCCGCTGGAGCTATGAAGACTGGCTCTCAGGGGAGCCAAATCACACTTCAAATGTGGAATATTGTGTAGAAATCCTGGGTAAGCAATATCAAGCTCTTCAAATTTATATTTTAGATTCATATGTTTTTTAAAACAAAATTAGCTTTCACACTTATTGCAATCATTTGGGATTTTAAGGCTGGTAATATTTTAATTTTTTCAAAAATATAAAACGTTTTTTAGAAACATGCTGGAATCTAAGCCTCCAGGGTCCTGCTAGAAGACCTCACCCTTCAGACTAAATTAGACCCCGAAGAATGATTGCTATAAATTACTTATTCTGTCTGTGTCTTAATGAATAAAAGGCATCTAGTGCCCCCCAAAAAAACCTTTTTAAAAACTCATATTGGGGTTTAAACCTATGACCACAATCATTACCAACCAGTTTGGTGCTTAAAACTACCTTTGTGTCTACTATGATTTATAACTCAATCCAGATAACTTTTTAAGCTAAGTAGCTGTAAAGCCGGGAAGCCAAACAGTCTTTTTAATGTAAAGAAAATAAAGGAAGTAATGTTCTGCAAAGTCTTATTATGACATCTGTCATTCTGGAAGTGATTTTTTTCCCTTATCAATATGGGCTTCAATAGGCAGAGCGGACGCATGTCTGACTGACTTCCACAAAATGGTATAACAACAAAATAAACGTATTCTTCCCTAAGGTTAACCTCTGGTATAAAAACGTTCCCTGTGTTTGACTTATTCTACAAACTTATGCCAATAGATTCCTCAGCCTTTTGGAATTTTTCTCCAGGGCTTAATTAACTAATTATTTGTATCTTATAAGAAGCAATAATTTATTCTGCCCAGCAGCGGATTTCAGTCTTCATGGCTAATGAAGTTTAAATGTGTTATTGTAAGGTTAATATTTTGTGCTTTAGTAATCTTATCATACAGTGCCAAGAAGAAGAGTCTGCCCTTTAAAAAAGTACTTATGTTTGCTTTTTGTGAACATTGATGTTTCAGTTCATGAAATAAGAAATTCTTGCGTCAAAGACAACCAGAGTGAATACTAAAGGCTCTTATGAAACATATTTTTTACTAAGAAAAGAGAAGAGTTCTTAGTATATACTAAGAACTCTTCTTAGTAAAAAATTTGTTTCATAAGTCAGTATTCAAATCAATTGTTATGGCAGCTTTGTCACCATAACAATTGAGTTACAGTAACAAAGCCATAAGCAGAAGAATTCATGCTCAAAAGACCCCTTGAATTTGACTGAATTAAAACAATTCCGCAAAAAATTCCTCCATACTGAGAAAACTCATCACAAGTTATTGCAAATGATGACAGGTGCTGCCACTAATGTTGAGAAAAGTTGATATTTGGTTTTATTTTTATTATTTTGGTTTGCACTGTTTTCAGCTAGTAAATTCAAATTTGAATTATTATTATTATACTAATATTATTACCATTTAATTATTTAGGTTTGCTTTATTTTGTATAAAAAAGAATTTTGATATAGGTAAATTCATAAAATGTCAACAACAAAAAAAACAATCCCCGAAGAAATCTATGAAGAGGCAAATTATTTTTCACTGCACTGTTACATGATGGTTTAGGAGCTTTTTTTTACTTTGTTTAATTATTCTAAGTTTAAAGGGGTCATAGAATGCAAAAAGTTTACCTTGTCATAGATGAATAATGATAGTTCAGTGGGTGAAATGGACGTACAGAGAAGTTCAATACCCATTGACACCTCCTTTCTCTGCAAATCTCACAATTCTAAACTTCCACCATAAAACGGGCAAATCCAAACGAAGCCCAGAGTTGACGTAAACTTGGGGATGATGCCTTATTTGAGCCGCCCGTCCTTAGCCGGAGGAGGGGAGCTGGGGGCTGGTAGGCCAGGCAGGGGGAAGCACAGGGCCACCGGTGTCCAGACTACCATCACCAGGTAGGGTTTGGTCACTCCGTCCCCCGCGGGCTCCCTGCCTCCACCCGCCTGGGGTTCCTGGAACAGCCCCGAAGCTGATGTGCCTGGTGTGTTTCGACTACGTGCTGCTCTGTAGTCGATGACTTTAAAATTCCAACTGGACATTTTTTTAAGGAATGAAAAGTAGAACATGTCTGGGAAAAAGAGGACGTCTGGTCACCCTACCATATTAACAATGTTGATGTTTCAGTGAGTGAGTGCTTGTTGCTATGATGTGTCTTTGCTCAGCAGCTTTGCTCGTTGTAAACCAACCAATCAGCGCACAGCTCATCTAAATATTCATGAGCATACAATAAAAGGAAAAAAACCTGTCGTTTCATTCTAGGGCTTATAACCAGGCTTGCATTAGGGCTCATACAACAGCAAATATGCCATTTTCAGCCCAACCAATGTTACACACCCTATTCAGAGAACTTAAGCAAATACCCTATACAATCATTCTATGACCCTTTTAAGTATTAAAAAAAAAAGAAGAAAACTTTTAAGTGTACATTTTTTAAGTTTATTTTTGTTTTTGTTTTTTCTCAGGTGATGGAAAGTTTAATGACTTCCCGTGTTGGAACCTTCAAGCTTTCATCTGCTCCTATCCTACTCAATAAATCCAGAGGAAGATCAACAGCCTGACTTTTTTTTTTTTACCAGATTGTTTTTGATCCAAAGGTTGCTGGGTTTTTTTTCTTTTCTTCCATTGCTTTATTCTGTACTTATCAAGATATAAATTCACAGGCAAACATTTCATATGAAGTACAACCCCCTGTGTGATTAAGGCAGTCAGTGTCTGTCAGTCAGCATAATGTTAACTTTAAAGAAAAAAAATTATTTTATTTTTTTGCCTCCAACAGTAGAGATGGCTGTGTTTTATTTTATTATATAACATGGTCATGTCACATGGTTGGTATGCTCCAATCAAATTTAAACAACTTTTGATTTAATGGTGGCAGCTGGTTGTGCTCTTTTGCTGCTTCCAGTAAAACCATTTGCCCATACTCAAAGAAATAAACAATATAGTTGTTAGATTTCTTTTCATTATTTTTTAATAGAGAAGTCCTTAAATGAAGAAAAATACACTAACTGGTAATTTGGTTGTGAATACTAGCATGATAGAGTTAAAAGGTAATAATATGTATATAGTTATATGTGTAGGCTGCTGTATGTTTTACTGTAAAGATAAATATCAAGGTATGAAAAATCTACAGTATTTACTGTCAGGAAGGCATGAGACATACCGATCAACTGTGATTGATAATTATTATTCATTATGCATACATTAAATAAAAAACAATGTTTTTGAAGTTATATACTCTAAAGAATAAAAAAATCCCTTTAAAAAGAAATAACTTGGAATAACGGAGAGTAATAGGATTTCAGCTACAGTCTTTTGTTTTAGATTTGTTAAAGAGCGACATTTATGATGTCAGCTTGGCATGTTTTTTATAAAAGTTTCAATAAAGATAAAATGCAAATGTTTGCCTGAAAGACTTCTTTATTGTAAAGCCATCAAAAGCTTTGGGTTTAATTTAAAGCATGAAATAAATAAAAAAAGAGATAGAAAAGGCAAAGCCAGGCTAAGATAGAGGTGAACTTTCAGCTGCCTGAGGACCTCTG